>NC_048893.1:99292845-99540912 GCF_011077185.1 Oxyura jamaicensis
ACAATGGTTGGAATGTTCCCCAAAAAAAAGAAAAAAAACCAAAAGAAAACAAATAAAAAAAATAAAATCTTTATTTTTATAAAAAAAAAAAAAAAAAAAAAAAAAAAAGAAGATGAAGAAGACTAGTTAATTTGATCAAGTTATGTAGGTGACTGAAAACAGACAAAAGATGCAGGCTATTTAATTAATTAAATTTTGCTGCATAGTGCAGGGGTTCTGAGTCAGTGATCATTATTCATCCTCCCAGAGGAATTCAGCTCAGTATGAGTAACAAAGTATATATACAATAAGGAAAGGCTTTCCCTTGTCTGTATCAATATCACAGTAAAAGAGAACAAACACAACAGTCATATTAACTGTAAAAGTATGAACTGTTACCTACTTCTGTTTTCAGTTCTGAGAAACATGAGGGAGAAAAAATAAAAATAAAAAGTTAACCATGTCTCTGTCAGTTTTGGTCTATTGTTAAGCTGTCATGATTCCTTTAATAGGGTCAATCAATAAAACCTGAAGAATGATGTGAATGTTGACCTTAAATTGCAATATGGAGGAAAGATATTTTATTTGTTATTAAAATAGTGAGTCAACCTCTGCATCTTAGGGAAAGCTGCCTTCCCTCACCTACTGGGCAGGGATAATAAAGAGAGATCAGAAAGATGTGTTTTGTAAGGGTTAAGTGTGCTTACTTATGTTATCATATTCATTCATGTTATGAAAAAGTTTTTCATCAGATGACAAAGTTGTAGGTTATTTGTATTGATACCAAGTTATTGTTGTTTTCCTTGAAATTAGCAAAAATGGTGCTTGCATACATGTACATAACTATACATATATGCACAACAGTTCCCTTTGTTGAAGGTACTGTTTTTTAACTAAATGGATAGTCTGGACAAAATTATATATTTTAAGAAATGTAAGAAATTAGTATTCACATAAGGAAATATTTAAAATCATTTGTTCAGCTATATGTATTGAAAATGAGTTTCAAAGTAAACAATTTTAATTAATAATTGCAAACTGTTAACGTCCTAAGCTTTTCTCAAAACTGCTGGTCAGTGAAAAAAACACTTCAGCGATATTGAACAAAGGATTATCCCAGGGTGTACTGTAAATTGCATTAAGATATCAGAAAGAGTTCACCCAAGCAGCAAAGGTTGCTGCATCCTTGACTCTAATCTGTATAAAGGAAGCAGAAGCTAAGATTATATTTGAATTTAGCCACTCTGTGGCAGGAAAAATCCTGTTAGTCATGCATTGATTTGGAATATTCAAGTGCAGCCCGTGTTGGTTTGGTTGAGAAGTAATCCTGATTTAAACGTTAAGCTTCTGAGGGCTAGCTTAATTTAAAGTAGATAAACCTTGGGATTTTATAAAGTATTTACCACAAAGAATATGCTCTGTGGTTGAGATACTATGTAGTAGCTTAAAGAGCCAGAGTAATTTGAAACTCTGAGTGCCATGGAAATGTTGAAATTCAGTAACACTTTTTTTTTTTTTTTTTTTTTTAATACATATTCCATTTGTATATATGTAAAATTATGGCCCAGGACCATATGCAGATGGCCTTTGAGTATCGCCAAGCAGGGATACTCCACAAACTCTCTGGGCAGCCTGTGCCAGAGCAGTCACCTGCACAGTAAAAAATCTGTTTCTGGATGTTCAGGTGGCATCTATGGTGTTCCACTTTGTGTCTGTCACCTCTTGTCAATCGGCACCACTGGAAAAAGCCTGGTTCCATCTTCTTTGCACTTTTCATTCAGATATTTATGGATACTGTTAAGATTCCTCCTGAGCCTCCTCGTCTCCAGTTCAAACAGTCCTAGCTCTCTCAGCCTTTCCTCATGGGAGAGATGCTCCAGTCCCTTCATCATCTTTGTGGCCCTTCACTGGACTCTCTCTAGTATGTCTACGTCTTTCTTGTTGTGGAAAGCCCAAAACTGGATGCATCACATATTCCATTTGTAAAGGACAAAAAATAGTAAAAATTATGCTTTGCAAAATCCTTTATTTTGATTAAAAGTTTTAAACTTCAGTGTTTTCACATTTTTGAAACCAAATAGGTTGATTTTGCTTCTGTAAAAAGAATTTCACAATTGAATTCCATCCGGTTTAAATAAAACCATATACATATATATATGTATATATATATATTTGTTGTTAAAAAAGCTGTAATATAAGAATAATCTACTTGTTTTGGGTCACATTAAAAATGCATTCCATCTGATATTTTTCTTTCGTCATTAACAGCAACATGGAAAAAAGTATCCATACTTAATATTTAGAAGAACATTAAGACCATAAGATTAAAGGAAAAAATTAAAAGAATATTCAGAAAGTTGACTGTTTTCAAAGGACTGTTAAATGTGCTAAATTCTGTAGCCAAAACAGAAATTCTATTTATTTCTATCTAGAATTTTCTTTTAGGACTGTAGTAGTAGTAGTATGTTTCTATAGTGTATGAGCAATTTTTTTGTGTATAGTGATTCTGACCTTTGTATTCCTATTGAATTATAAAATACATACTATGTTTTCAAAGAAAGAAAAACATCAAAATTGTTAGACTTATGATCCTTCAGAATGAAATGTGCAAAGCAGTGTTGTACTTTAGCTGGGGTGGTTTAAATTCCATACCCTAGGCTTTCCCTGCAAATTCTGGATGGACACAGATGAATATTCTTGGAAACCACCTTTTGTGATAGAAAAGTTGCCCTTGTTCTGAATACTCAATACACGTGAATGTTGTATATAAAGTCTTTCTACTGTGGTGGCAATATTGTACTGTCTTTTTGAATGGAAATAAATTGACAAAAAAGCTAAACTAAGCATTTTTTTTTCATACATGGCATATTTTCATAGTGTATTCAAGTAGACTTAATGAAATTCAGAATGCCAACCATATATAACAGAGAAAACATACTGGGACATTAAAATGAACAATAACAAGCACAAACACAGTCTCCTCCAGATTCCAATTACAATACACCCATCACTCACCATATTTTTCTGTTCCAAAGGAACACGTGGAAAATACTATTCAGTAATGTAAGATAAACATTTATAGCAAGCTTTCTAATTCTAGCACAGACTGAAAATACCTTTCTACAAGATAGTTCACTTCATTCTACCTTGGGATGTGCCAGCTAGATTGTCCACAAAAGGAATTAGTGGGGAAAAATGTAGTATACTGTAAATTCAAAATTTCATTTCATTCAGGAAGTTTCTTGCATAGACTCAATATTTTTGATGGTAGCAACCTGAGCAGGAAAAGAAAACGTATTATAAAGGGAATAAACAGACCATTCTAATCCAATCAAGGTAGCAGTATGTACTTCTTTTGAGAGTAGTGGACATCCCATCCATTAAGACTCCTCACATTGTTTTCTTTGTATGCTTTCCTTTCTTCAGCCATTGTTTATTAGTTTCTTTCTTTAAATGATCAATCATCCTCTTCTGTCACCTTTCTCTTTCTTTTCACATTATTGTTGGGTCTGTGTCTTCGTATGTCGATTACATGATGAATTTTGGAGACAGCTTTCTGTTAAGCATATTATCATCCCACGGTTGGAAATCATGGTAGGTGTTTTGCATAAAAGCCTAAAGACGTTTACCTGAGATTCCTCTCTGCTCACCACCCCAGAGGGGCAGCTGTGGCAGCTGGTAGCATCCATCAGTATTATGCTGGGAGAACATGACCTGCAGGGAGGACCCTTTAGATTTCATACCAACTCAGTCATTTGAGATTCTTCCTCAATTAGCCTAAGACCATCAACCTTCTTGTATTGTTAAAAATCACATTCTCTTGATTCAGTATTCAGGCAAACCTGAGATATATATGGTTGTGTATGTGCCTATGCAGAAGAAGATATTGCTTTCCTTTCTTTCCTCCAAAATTCAAGGGCTGGTAAAGTCTTCACTTTGTGATACTTCCTTCCTGTTTTTCCTTCACTTTTGGAAAACTATGGAAATAAACATGTATACAGAGTTACAAGGCTCACTACTGTTGATAATTTTGTTGGAGTCTGTGAATGAAACTGGGTTGTTGTTTTCAAAAGGACAAATTAACTCTTAGATGTGTTATATGTATTAAAAAGTCTAGGAAAACTTGTTGACTGCCATTTTGAAAAACAAACAAAAAAAGGTCCATCCTAAATATGAGAGAACAATGAAGGAAGGGAGAACCAATACTTACAGAAACATGTGCTTGACATATTTATGGAGAAAATAAAACGTGAGTAAGATGGAAATGGTATTCAAACAGAAAGTTTTCAAGGTAAGCCTTAGGTCACATCAATATTAACTACATATTGATCTTTGAATGAAAGGTTTTAAGGCAGACCTGACTACAAAAGGGAGAGAACTGTACTTAACTACAGAGACCCTGCTAAGTTGGTACTTTTTTGGGGAAGTAACCAAAACATACTTTCAGGTGAAAAGTGGGAAATTTATATTCCAAAATACTGAGCTATACTATCTTGTGCCTTTCATTAACTTTGCAATTAATTTGTGGAATTTCAGCTTTTCTTGTGAGATACTAATTGCTTAATTATTTTGAACTTTTTTTCCTCATCTTTCTCAAATTGAAGACAATGTCTGCATTGTCTGAGGTGACTGGGTTTGAACTATTTGAACTCTTGCTTCCTATAAAGGCAAAGCTCAGGTGTCAGCCAGTCCCTACCCTGTATCTGAATTTTCTTGCCAACACATCCAGAATGTGAACCAACATGTGAAGAGTGAAGATAATCTGGGTGTTTGGGCTTTGGTACAGACTCGTCTCCCAAGGTAACGTGACATTACAGATACAGTTCTGCCTTGCTTAACTCCATAAAGGGAAAGAATGGAATTGGACTCTCACACCAGGGAAATACGTAACACGATAAAGGCAAAGGTTCATTCTGAAAGCCGAACATGAAGAATCAATTCTAATCCATAGCTGTTTCTCACAAGTAGCTCTTTCATGCATGGATAATAATACTGAAGTCCATGAATACTCAGATGATGGGTTCTGCAAGATAGCTAAGTGTTATTTTATTTCTTCTTTGTGATTCCTAGCCAAGATAGCAGACCATGTTGCTCAAGAACATAACTGAAATATTCTAAAAACAATAGATGATAGGGGACCATCCATCTGAATGTAAAAGAAATAATTGCTTGTGTATTTACAAAGTACTCTGACTCTTGAGCATCTGCCTGTGTCCTGATATTGCACCACACATTCATGCCTATTCCAGCATTAAAACAGTTAACTGCCCTGACCAGTGAATGTGTTCCTTCATATTTGTAAGCCTCTTTGGCAATTCCAGTACTTATTAGAGAAGACTGATTTTATCTGTAGCTTGGATTGCTTGCTTAAAAAGCACATTCTCTTCCTAAGCCAAAAATAATACGATTGCATAGTGAAGCATCTGCTGTCCCAGCTTTCTCTAGGACCTAAATCAGAGCATGACACAAGTGTGACTGCAATAGCTACTGGTACAGCAGTTACGAAAGTACATTCTTCAGGAATGTACCCTGGCATGCAATGGGTATTGTCATACTTCTCTGCATTAATATCGATTTTAAGTTACCATCATTTCTTTTATTGAAATTTTCACAGTGAAATCATGTATTAGATGTTAATATACTGTCTGTCTCCAAGATGCTTGGGTAGCTGAATACAATATTAGTATTTCATTGACCTTATAAATTTTTACTTTTGGGTTTATTTGTGCCTTGTAATGGATTATTTATTTTTAATATTTAAGCTGTAAATCTTGTTTGATATATTAGAGGACAAATAACCTCTAATGAAACTGATGGGGCTGTCCTTTTCGATTACAAAGAGAAAGGAATCAATGGGATTCATTTCACACATTAAGTGAGGTTGGTATTATTTAACACTACAATGAGGGACAATAATTGATGATAAATTACAACTGAAGTCCTATTGGATTATACATTACTTTACTCATAGTGGTGTTAAAGATTAATTAAATTGTGTAGGAAGCTGCAATATATGAATTTTTCTCAACTCTGCCTCAGCTATCGAACCATAAGATGAACATGTTAAGCATGTTTTCATTTCTACTTCTATGAGGGGGGAAAAATCAAATAATGCATTTTATATTTTTCTATGCATTTATTTAGATAGGTTGTTACAGTTCTTGGATCATTTCTGCAATATAAAAAAAAATAATTATGAGAGAGACCATAAGAAATCTCATATATTGAATGTCAAAACTACCATTTAAGGCAAGGAGAATACAGTTGAACTATGTATTTTAATTTGTAGTGGACATAAAAGAAAGATATTTACAGCAACACTTTCTGTAGTGCTTTAACCCACCAGATACAAATGGATGCATCCCAGCAGTAATTTTTTTTTTGTAGTTGTCGTTTTTATTATTCATCTATTTATTTTAATTTATGTATTTAATTGGGTGAAGATATGAGGCTTGATATTCATTTCTTAAGGATCCATTTAATACTTATCAGCTTTATTCTGACCTTTAGTCTTCTTACACAATCAGTAGTTCCTCCTGTTACACTTTGCCCTACCAGGAGACCTCAGTTCCTTCCTTCAACCAGCTGGTTACAAACAAGTAACAAGACCTCTGTAGCCCCTCTGGGTCTCTAGGAAGTGTTCATTTATAGCTCTGTCAACTAGGGCTGTTGTCCCAACACAAGTCTGAAGTGAGGCTCCAGTTGGTATTGATTGGTCTTTAGCCAGGTACTAAACTGTTTTGCTCCAGTGTCCTGCTCAGTTCTTGTATAATGTGTAACTCTTTCCATCTCCGTGCTGGTGGTCAGCCTCATTGCTGAGTGCTTGAAGGTGCAAGGACCTCCCTTGCTCACAGTGGTATGCAGCTTTTACCACTAGTCACAAGACTTCATGGCTCTTTTACAGGGAGGTAACACTGAGAATAGGATAATATATGCCAGATAACATCTCTCCTGCAATCCAGCACATTGTTTGCTGTTGAATATAAGGTGGGCTAATGAATACAGAGCAAATAATCTGATCAGTTTAGGCTGATTTAAGAATTAATTTGGAGAAGATACTAGATACCCTTTCGTGCTATGAAATGTAATATCAGTGGGATTACTCAAAGTTTAAAAATAAAAAAAAAAAACAACCCACATCTTTTCATGTGAATAAAGTTTTGAAAGGAGGTCTTGCAAGGGTTTTAAATGTTATCCTGGAAGGTACTCCATTTTCTATTTCCTCTTTCCTCTAGGACAAAAGATAGAATGCTAAATACTTAACTGGAAGATGCTTCCCAAGTGAAATACCTTTCACTGACCTTGTGAAATGTTTATAATGTTGGGAAATAGTCTTAAAGATTTTATGCAGCCTTTGCAGTCTGTAGTCTCTTTTTTTCTTTTAGTGTTTCTCATGTTGTGATGACAATAGAGCAAACTGTCAGTCATGACTAGCTCATGGTCATCCTACTGTCAGTATGTGTGTGGAGCACTGTGGAGATCTAATGGAGCAAGGGAACAAAAATCAGAAGGCAAGGTCATCCCTGTGTGACTTTGAAATGTCACTTAACCTTTTTAAGCAGTAGCTGTCACAACTAGACTCAGCTAAGCTCATGCTCCTTTATTATGGGCAGAAAAAGATCCGTGAGTATTAACACTTCCACTTCTTGCAATTCTGTTTCTTGTAATTGAAATTCCCATCAGCTCCTAGCTCATACCAACATCAGAATTTTAAAACATTTTTCCCTTTTCTGTTTAAAAGAAATTTTTTCCCTTTTCTGTTTCAACTTTCATGTAGAGACTAACTTTGCAGAGGAAAGCTTAAAATTTTCGAGTGAATGCATTTCAAAATCATAATCAGGGAAATATTTAAGTTATTTAAAATAAAATACATTATCTGAACTGTAGTTTAAAATCTTGTGTTTTTTGACGGTGTGTTATTTTACAGACTAATTATGATGAGATTTATGATTCTTTTGAAAGACAATGAAACATTTAATACAAAAAATACACATTTTTTCATAAGAAATGTAGGAAGTGTTTAGCTTCTACATATTGTAAAATAATTTTGAAAGCCCAAAACTTCCTGAAAAGAAATATCAAATTCTATTATTCTACTTAAATGAGAATAAGCTTAAGAAAGGTTAATTGCACTGTTCTGACTCCAGGCTGCTTATCATCATGTTGACAGAATGTTTTCTTCAGTGTTGGAACAATGATAGAACATAGCAATGATGGTATGAATTGAATAGTTATTTTTCTTGTAGATGTATGCACTTGCAAAAACAAATCATTGGGATTCCCAAGTTGTGACAATGTAAGGAAGTTATGATTAGAAAAAAAAAAATGTTTAAATGTTTAAGTCTATTTCATTGACATGAAATACAGAACAAATTGTAGTTAATAACCTCCTTTTAAAATTATTTCCAATTAGTAAGACATTTTGGCAGGTTTGCTTTTTTTTTTTTTTTTTTTTTTGACAGACTACTCATAATGATTACAAAAGAAAAGGCAAAGCATCTAGGTCATCTAATCTGCAATTAACTCCATTAATTTTCTGGAAGAGTAAAAAAGATCAATGTAAAATGTTTCTTGTTACCTGGTTCATCAGAATTTTACCTGGTTCATCAGAATTACTGTTAAACTTAAGACTAGAACTTCAACAGATGTTTATTCTGCTGAAGGTACATCACTGTAAGGCACAACACTTCCTTCTGTAAAATAAAATAAAAAAATATAAGCTTCTTCTGATTTAGTGCATACAGTAAAGTGAAGAGTTAAATCCAATTCAGTGACATGCCCTCAGCCTCAGAGAATTTAGTACAGGTGAGAGATTTCTCCTGTAATTCTACATATATGTGACTCCCCCCCCAAAAAAAAAAAAAAAAAAATCTACAGGAAAATATTCTTAACTGCTGAAGAAATATTTTATGATGTGCATTAACTTTTGTTGTTCTGTGTTTATAGAATCATTTCAAATTTGCAGTGGTGGAAATAATGCTTATCCCAAATTCTGTATGACCAATGTAACTCGGAGACCACAATTACAAGTGGAAAATTAGTAAGAAAAAAACAAACAACAACAACAAAACACACATATTTGTATTAATTATAGTAAAACCTCTTGATTAATCCTTCTGACTGTCAGCTGCCTCTTCTCCCATATCCTTGGGAAGAAAATTATACAGATGTGATCAAGGGGCCATGCCATCCATGTTTTGTTTCTGATGTTCAGTTCTAGTCAGTGAATGAAGACCAAGAGACCCCTTCTGTTTATGATGACATAGGTGCAGACATCTGTCATGTAGAGGAAAGCAGTTTGTCACTTAAGAATATGCTTACATCATTTAGAGCTTTTTCAATTAAAAGCAACACATTGAATCTCCATGGCACCATGTATACCATGGCCCAGTGCACTGATATAGCATCCTCGAGGTGTGAAATCCCATTTAATTGCAGCACGCTGAAGGGGTTGTACCTTGATTTTGGAAACCTTCAGGGTAATGCCTTGCCTAAAATGTGGTTATTGGCAATCAGATGCCCAGGTACCAAAGCCATGAGTACTTGCATGTCAGGTTTTATATTCTAATAGGAACTGCCAAGGCAGGCTGTAAAACTTGCCATTTCCAATTATTTTCTTCATTCACCACAAACGCTTTTGTCTCCACCAGTGTTCTGTTTTTCCTGAAGTATGACTTTTCCCGACTCATTTACTTTACACCATTCATCCGTCCATCATTCCTAGCATTATCTAGCAAGCCTAGTATAAGAGTCAAACTCACCCAGAAGAAATGACTGGCAACTGTTGCAAGACAAAAAATAAAATAAAATAAAATAAAATAAAATAAAATAAAATAAAATAAAATAAATTCCTCATGCTATGAAGTTTTCAACTTCCAAAGGTGGGAAAACAGCTGTAGGAAACACTATCTTTGGGCAGATACTTGGATTAGAAACTAGGGAATAAAAGTAAATTATGTAAAAGAACACTAGATTTTTAAGTGTCTGTTTCTAAATAACAACTGTGTAGCTACAGATAAGTAAAAATTTTATTTTCAGTGAGCTGAATTCTTACATCTCTAGAGCTCTTCTAGATAATTTATTTTTTTCTCCTCAGAAATTGTTTCAAAAAATGAAGCCCTAATGTATGCTTGTGCAAACACATATTGCTTTGAAGATCTCTGCCAGAAAGTGTGTGGCACTCTTCATTTTTTTTTTAAGTTTCCTTTCTGCTATTTATATATTAATCCAAGGCATAGACGCAATACCAAGCAAAAATGGTAAATATTTGAAGACATACCTGAAGTCTGGCCACTGAATACCAAAAAATGCTTTGTGAATGCGTGCAATTCATAAAGCAAAAAAAAAAATGTTTGCAAAATAACTTACATAAACACTACCAGTTTACACAGAATTAACTGAACTTTAAATGGGAAAAATCATTAGGCAAAAACTTCTGTACACATGAATGCATATGTAGACATAGAGGAGAAGAGATGCAAATACTAAATGGAAGTGCATCTCTAACAGTCTTTCAATAAATCTCAACAAGAGTAACAAAATCCTAGCTGAAGGTCAAGTAATACATATTAACTGCTGCTTGCCTTTTTTTAAAAAAATATATATATATATATTTTTTTCATTTACTAGGCATTGCTAAATAGGGATCATGGATTCTGGCCACAAATTTCAACACACATTTCTATTTTTCCTCCACCTCTGTGTGACACATTTTTTTTATCAGCACTGGAACATATTCCAGTGAGCTTGAAGCAGCCTGACAGCTAACAGGCGGGTTGAATAAATAGATGCTGTGTTCCTGGGGGTCTACATTTGCCTGACTCCTCTTTTCTCTTTTCTTTTCTCCCCATCCCTATTCCTATCCCTCTCTTCTTCTCATTTCCCTGTTCTGTCAGCTGCTGTAGAATTCTATTTTTAATTTACTGTGTGAAGTATGTGTAGGACTGTGTGTGTGGGCAGGCTGTGTGTAATCATTCTTCATGTTTCTTGTAGTGCACATCACAATAACAACAACAATAATACTTCAATCTTTTTAAGAAGGTTATTTTACATGCACAAAATTTGTAGGTATTGTGCTGCCTGATACTGTATTCCTTTAGTATCAAATTCACTTTAGTGTATGTGACATTAGTAAACTAGGCAGTTGTGCCTTGGCTTTATTGTGGATTGGTCCTTTGATTACATTATGCTTTAAGGAGCCTATTTGCCAGCAAATAAGAGTTGCCCCTCTGACCTTAAAGAAGAATATTGTCCCTTTCCACTGCAGTAATGACTTCTTTCTCCCACATGCCCAGAAGGATGGAGCTTAGGAACTGTGTTCTTAGTAGATTATACTGACAGTCAGTAGCTCTCTGGTGCATATGCTACAGTTTTCTGCTTGCAGTTGCATTTTTTTTCTCTTTGGGTAAATTAAAATTGAGTTTAGGTTTCTGTTTGTTGTGGTATATATTCATAGCTTATAAAGCTGCGGATGTGACCATCAGAAGAATTTTCAATTTGTTTCTATTTAGTTCCCTGCTCACATCAGGACCTTTCACAATTCGTGTAGTGTGTCTTGGACTAGTGTAGCTGGAACTGAATAATTCACTGGCAAAGACCTGTATTCTTAATTACAAGAAGTTTCTGCCCTTTCCATCAGGATGAATGGAGGGAAGCAGGATGACATCCACAGCATAGAAATACATGCTGAAATACATGCATGAAAAGTCAAGGTCTTTTTGTACAGCATGGCTAAGTACAGACTCAGAAACAAGGCATAAACTTTCAGTCACTTGTTTGCTTTGGCCCAAAGCCTGCACAAGTGGTTTAAGAAGGATTAAGTGTGGGATATTTGGTGCTGATTCCTTCCCAGGCTTGAGGTCCCCAGACCGGGGCAATCAGACTACCCTTCAAGCTGTTACATGTCATTGCTCCTACAGAGGTTCCTGATCCTTGGCCCAAGTGTGCACATGAGCATGAGGATGGTAGGACAACCTGAGCTCAGAGCTGAATTTGGCTGATGGCAGTGACAGACTGAAGCTGACTAACTAAAGTGACCTGTAGAATTTCCCCCTTGCTGACTTAGAAACAAAATATGTTACAGTCATGTGGCACAATAGTTGCTACCCTCATCTGTCTATCCTCTTGAAGCTGAACAAGCCATATGTTAAACAGCTACTGAACTGCTCACTGTACAATTTTATATTGAAACACTAGTTTATAGATTATGACATCTATGATATGATTAATTTTTCTATTTGGGCATCAGGCAGAAAAGATGGATGAAGACCACAGCAAATAAACTGATAAACTTCCTTTTGGTAACCCGTCTTCACTCAATAAATACAATTCCTTGGCTTTTTCTTGTCCAGGGTTGACTGATGACTCAAAAAATGCACTTCTGCTTTCCGTGGATAGATATTAACTAGTCCAGTATATCCCTGAGCTATACGTTGTAATGTAATTTCTGTAGAGTACAAAGATTAATTTTAGTACTAGTTACATTTCATAATGAACTCTTAGAAAGTGCAGTTTTGACATCTCTGACTTCTGTAATGTATCAGTTCAAGACCTCATTTGTCTTGACTATATGGTATGTGATAGTTTGAGAGAGATCTTGTCCCTCTTAACAATTATGCTTTTATCACTTTACTCTCTTATTTACCATTTTATCTTCTGTATTCTCTAAGTTATATTGAAAACCAGCATTTTTTTTTTTTATTTTTTTTTTCCTACAAGATAATTACATCTATAGGATATTTCCAAGACTCTTATTTCCTTTTTTGGGCATTGTATAAAGTATTTTGTAACATCTATGTTTTTTTCAGGACCAATTGTATCAATCCACCTGAAGTCTCTGTTTATAATCCACTGACTACTATCTGTTCGCAGATATATGTGTTTATTCTCCGTTTTGTTTCTGGAGAAATATTCTTAATTATTTGCTTTAGAACAGACATTGAAAAGTATTAGTTAGGGACATCTTTATTTATGTTTTTGCTAGCTTTGCTATGAGAATTAGTCCTCTTAAGTCTCACATCTTAATCATGTATACGGGTTAAATTTTGTAATTTCTACTTTAATATAGTAGAATTTTTAATGAAAAACAAAACAAAACAAAAAAAACTTTGAAGATGATATTTAATATGGGAATAGGAATTTTTATTTTATTTTATTTTATTTTATTTTGTAGTATGCTCTTCATTGTAAACCTCACTAAATTAGAATTAGCATTTGTTTTAGGCACAATGAGACTACAACACATTCTTCTGTATTAAATTAGTTGGAGGAGGAGGATATCAGTAACAAGAACCATGTATGAGGTTTCTGGTTTCTGCTGGAAAAATAGTTTAGAAAAAATAGTAAATCAGATTGAAATTTAAGTAAATAATGTTGCTTTTAAAATTTAAAAAGCTAAAAAAGCTAAAGACATGAGATTCATTATTGTAAATTACTTCAGTGTTAACTTGCCCTTAATTAGAAATAGAACATATAGAAAATTTCAAGAGGAAGATCTCGTGTAATATGTCTAAAAATTTTATTTTAAAAATTGCATCTTATTTCCTTAGCAGTAATGACAAAGAATAAAATAAAAATTTAAAAAAAAATGTGGTACTGTGTTAAAATAAGAGAAAACTGCTTTGGTAATCTACTATACTATAATCATTTCCACAATCTTGCATCTTTCTGATTCTTTAAGAAATACAGAGAATTATACAGAGAATTAATTAATATAGAACCATTAAGTTGTTAAACATTGTGTTATAAATTTCATCACACAGGTTTTAAGTGCTTGGCATTCTTTATTGGATCTTTCTAAAATGAGTAGGGATTACATTCTGATTCTTATACATTGTTTGTGAAGGCAAGTTTATGTTTTCTCCTTGGAGGTAGGAATATTGTACTTTAGGCTTTTGATAGTATCATGAAATATTTTGATATTAAAACTTCAACAGTAGCTAGAACTTTCATCACAATCTTATTTTTCTAGAATGTATAATTTCTGAGCAGAGCTGTAGTTCACATCCTTCTTCAGTCATTTGATTTTAGCAATATATTTATTTTTTTTCTCATCATCTTTTTCTAAATTCTGTGAAAACCAATGAAAAAATTTCCATTGACCTCAACATGGGTAAATCACGTTTAGGTGATTACCCTTATTCTAAGGGTATTTTTGTGTCTGCGAACTATATAATTAGTTCATATTCTTCAAAGCTTTACATCATCTTGATAGTACATCTTCTGCTTTCAAAATATGTCTAATGTTTTTTAAACAAGAGAAAGATGGTTGAAGCTAAACAACATTTCATTCAACAGAAAAATAACTCAAATCTGGTTCCATGGTGCTGGAAGTTTGACGCGTCTTAGTTTGTATCATTCTCTTTGAAAAATAGATTTTATTTTGACTCTCTGATTTCCTTAATTTAGAGAAAGAGTGAATGAGAATAAACAATTTCAAATAGTATTCATTTTTTTAGCAAGTTGAATAGTTTTGACATTGTATGGGGTAGAAACAACTTAAAATACTGCATGTGAACATTTTGTGATATTTAATTCCTACTATCTTATCTAAAATTTCATTAGAGTTTTATTATGTGAGAGAGCCATAAGATATCCTCAAATCTCCTCTGCAGATCTCTGACATCTGGTTTTATTTTTGTGTTTATGGGGCTAAAAGCAGCCCCCATGGCTAACTGAAGACTTTCTGCTGTGTTCCCATTCTTCAGAAGAAGGTGGATGACCCAACCTCCACTTTGTGTCTAGAGAAAAAATGAACAGAATTAGTCCAAAATAATATTATTCAGCATATATGATATTCTAGTAAAATTAACACTGGAGATATTTGTTGTAAGACCTACTTTGGAATTAGTGTTAGCTGCAGTAACATAACTTGTCTGATACGTACTGAATATAAGTACCTTTACACTTTAAATAAATAAATAAAATGTTCAAGCTTTGCAAATGTTATCTATGCTAACTGGTAATTATTTTGTATCTTAGTTAAGCTTAATCTCCAAAATCTGTAATAAAATAAATTAAATGTAATACATTTATTATTTTTTTTTTTAAAGAACAAAGAAGCAAGAAAATCATATACATGTTTTTCAGAACAAAATGTACAGTGAGGCCTTAGGTTTAGTGATGAAAAACTTTACTAATGTTGAAACTTTGGGACTGTCATTTTGTATAACATACAATAGCGATTTTGTAAAGGCTGTAGTAAATTTAATGTAATCTTGCTCTGGTCTAGTGATTGAAGTATATTGTATATGTGTATTTATATGTGCATTTTGGCATATTTGTCAAGACCCATGACAAATCCATTATGCTGGAGTTTTAAATAAATAATACTGCTTTTAAAAGTTTCTTGCAAACAAGGCTATATGCATTAGATACATCATTGTAAATTGCTTCAGTTTTATATTGTCTTTAATTATAGACTATTACAATTATAGCTGTATAGACTATTTCAGAAACATATTCTGATGTACTATGTCTAACAGAACTTTATTTAAAAGTATTCCTATAAAAAGGATGTTAAACCATAAGTTTTACATTATGGATCTCAGGCAAACCAAATGCCCCCAGATAAATAGTTTTTGAGCAGATGAGTCTTCAGGTATTTAATTCCTATAAAGAAAAAAAAACAAACAAACAAAACAAACAAACAAACAAAAAAAAAAAAAACACAACCTTCTCTGATTTCAGCTTTTTATGTTTTTTATTTTTTATTTTTTATTTTTTTTTTTTAGCCTTTTTGCAAATTAAAAAGAGGTGTTCTGAAAGCAGTGGCAAGCACACTGCAACTGATCTCTCTGGAGTGCAGATTACGTTTTTATATGAGTAACTTGGCTAGAAAGTCATTGTGAGACTATACATAACATTTTAAGTTTCTTGGCTCTCAGACCTCACGTTTCCTATCCTATTCTTGCCAAAGACTATTTGGAATAGTTTATCAGCTTCACAGCTACCAGCAATGTGCCTGCAAGAATTTGAAGGGAAAAAAAAAAAAAAAAGTATTTTCAAAAGTATTTTCTACTTTTTTTTTTTCTTTCATTTTTGATATATGTTTTTATTTTTAGCAGTACAACTTTTCTTCATTAATTCATTAATCCTTCTTACTGTTTCACTTTTAATATTCTGCCTTATGACTCTCCCATTCCCTTCTCTGTGCTTCTGTGCTTCAACGACTACCATGCTTTTGATGTTCTTCTGCTTTTTTTTTTTTTCTTTTTTCTTTTTTTTTTTTTCCTTGCGTGAGGATTTGGGGAAATTATTCTTAAGGAAGAATACAAGAGAATCTTAATGTTCTCCTGTCAGAAGCTGAAATATTGCGTGGAGTACTATTTCAAGAGTGAAACTGGGAGTGTGGTTTTAAAGAAACCATCTGCTGAGGCAGACACATATAATAAAAGATTTGTCTACCAAAGCTATTCATATACACTCTGGAAAATTTTAAAAGCTTTACCTGTCCCTTTCAAAAATGATGAAAATATTGTTTTGTAAAAATTAGTGGAAAAGGTTGATTATTACCAAAAGCATATGTTCCAATTTGACAAATCATGTAATTTGGCTATGCCTAACTTAGTCTTTTATTCATGCAATGAAATGAGTTGTGGATTGCCAATAAAAATGAAATTTGTGATATAATTATAAAATTCTGATGCAGAACTTCACAAATTAATTCAAGAACAAATATTTATTCATTAACTTATGTAGGTTCATGTTCAAAAGTGTGTATGCTTCTATTCTGGAACAAATTTTATCCCAGAGGTCTAAATCAGTACTTTTGCAAATAATCAGTTATTCAGTGTTGCACAAGACAAAAATATTCTCATGTATCAGAGGAATATTTACAGATCTGGGGAATCCTGACCTTGGAATTTGAATCAGTAGAGCCAATTCTGCAGCAAATTTGGAAAATATACCCTAAAACTTTCATATTTCAGCATGTTGATACGTTGAAGTACATATAATTGAAGTATGAATAATGATTTCATAACATCTACAGTTACTTGCTGCAGACTTCATTGCAGCTGGCTACGTATTTCGTTCCAAATGTTTTTAGATATGTTTTATTATTTAAACCCAATACCAATGATAATTGTCTTTTGTTCATGTTAAAATTGTTTAAAATCCATCTGGATATATTGGTGCAATTAGTATTTTCTTTTACAACGGTTGATACAATGACATGTATGGTCTTAATTTTTTTAAACAAAACATAAAAGGGTGTTTTTTTTTGTTGGCTTTTTTGTTTGTTTGTTTTGTTTTGTTTTTTGAAAAAGCCTTCAAAAGTGATCGCTTCCCAGACTTTATTTGGGGTTAACTTTAAAAGGGCAATGCGATGATCCTTAGTTGGTCATGAAATAAAGTTCCTGTACCTGCAAATTTAATAGGCTATTTCATTAGTCTGTTATGCACTGAATAAGCTGTCCTTTGGTCAAAACTCATGTTGTTTTGGAGAAAAAATAAGTTCCTTCTTCCTTACTTCACCTTTCATTTTTTTTTTCCCTCTTTTTGTATTATTTTCTAAACTGTAACAAAGCAAGGTACAGTTCTTATAGTCTGATCTACATAGCCTTACATAACAAGCACAGTAGGCATGGAAAATATATGAAGAAATTGGCATGTTACATCTCAGAATCATGAATTCAAAAGATATTGCATTCTAAACAAATCAAGCAGGAATGTGGGCTACAAATATAAAGTTGCTCTAGGGACTTCTGTGTATACATTGCACGATTTTGCTATATGCACTTTAGATTCAGTAAAAGGACCTCACAGAGTGAAACTGCCAACATATGTTGTAAGTAGAGAATTACGTCATGTAGTGTTAAGGCTAATAGGGTAAATTATGGGTAAATGGTAATGGATCCACAGGTGGCCTTACATTGCACATTACAAAGTATAGCAGCTAGTTAGAGGAAAAGGTATCACCTTACAAAACAAAATGTTAGGTATTTTCTTCATTTTAGTCTCCATCTATTTGCTTACTATAAACAAATAGTAAATACATATTGTAGTAAATATTATGGATACGTATATTTCTGAGGATATATATATATATCTCCATGAAAAAGACTTGAACTGCTCCAAAGAGAGAATTGTGTGGCATCAATCACATTAAGAGAGGAAAGGAAGGATTTTTAAAGAACCTGTAGAAAGTTAGAATGAAGGGAAGGTATTTATAATTCAATTGACAACAAATCTTTCTGTAGAAAGATTATTTAAATCTCTGATAAACTCATCAACTTTATGTTAAATGAGTGCATTTTAAGTAAACTGCATTGGCACAACTGATGTTATGTGGAGAAGGAGAGGTGAAAGAGAAAATGAGAAGGAAGATGAAGAAAGATGAGAGAGTGTAAGCATGGGTTAGCAAAGGGAAGAGCTCAGTGCTGTTTTGACAGGGTGCTCTCCCCTCCTTCCTGATTTCCAGATGTCATAGGGATTTGCATGGGATCAAAATCTGCCCTGAGGTTTGTGAACCAAGTGCTTTTGATTTATGTGGACATTTTTTTACATCAGAGTTTACTGTGACTTCTCTTTGACTGATTGTTTGTTTTTTTTTAATTTAATTAATTCATAAAACCCTACTGCGTAGCAAAGCTAATGTTAGGTCTTGGAAGGTGATGGGAGAAAAAAACACGTTGAGTAAGAGATTGAGTCCAAAACCACCGTGAATGCTGGAAGTGTAAAATGTTCCTGCACAGCAAGGTTGAGATTCATTTATACAGTGTATATTGAGCATATCTAAAATCCAAAAACTTCCTTTGATCCAGCCCTCTGGGTTTGTATTAAGCATTTGGAACCAAATTAGAGCACTCAGCAGTTGAAAGAAGGAAACACAGAGTGGGAGTCAGCCAGGAACTCGATAAGCTGCTTCCAGAGCTCACAAAAAAGTGGGTTTGGGCTTTTTGTGGTAGGAGCTTCCATCATACCTCTGCTGACCCTGTGTCAGCCTGCAGCATGTGAGGGCATACACCAGGCCCAAGGGCTGCCACTCACATTTTGCACTTGCTTACCTCCTTCGTTGCACTCTTGGTCTTTATTTTTGCTAACATAAAATCTTCAGTTTGAGAAAATTGTGGTACCTTATTTGCAAGGCAGAGGCAGGCTGTCACACTGCCTACTTATACAGGCTTCATTTTTAGAGACTATGATTTCCTTATTAACTCTTCAGTGCAGAGCAGAATGAATAAGTTTAGAGGATGAATTTGACTTCTTCTTTCTAAACATTCTATACTGTACTATAAGTTGATCTGATGCCAGTCTTTAGTAGTAATGTAATTATTATACTTAAAAAATTAGTGTTTAATCTGTTAAATCACATTTTTTTGACTGCTAATATTTTTAAGATTCTGATTAAAACATAAAAGAGGAGAAAGTTTTTGCATATATATATTTTTTTAATTTGCCTCATGCCTTTGAAACTGTTGTCTTAACTGGCCTGCCTGAAAAAGTCGTTAAGAGTTGTCATCTTTAAAATAGCTTTGAGTACACCTAGCATAGTTGTCAACAGAGCATAAATCTGTGAAATGTATCAGACAACAAGACCACGTGTAAGTGAGAAGCAAATGTGTTAACTTAGCTACCATGGAAAACCAGACGATCAAAAAAAGATTATGCTTAATAATAAGAGAAAAAACAGGTTTTCTCTGGCAACAAATGCAGGCACTGAAACCATTTTGCAGCATTCAGGATGCATTCATTTTTAGGGATTTAAGGGTGATAACTCCAAAAGATGATAGTCATCATTCCCATCTTATGATTGGAATCAGTCTCTCATCTCTTCTTACAGTTACTTTCTATTTTATTTTGATGATTATTAGTTATTTTTCCATTAGACATAATAAACCTATCTTACCTGTAAAAAAAAGAAAAAGAAAAAGAAAAAGAAAGAAAAAAAAACTCCCTGCTGACAAGTTATGTTACTATAGAGTTTTGTGTCTAAAGATTTATCTTTTTTGTGACATAATTTATCCATGTTTCATCATTAGGAAGGAGAATTTGGTTATTAAATCTGTAACAATCTGTAACCATTTTTGTTAAAACATCTTTCACTTAAATTTTCACTTAAATGTATAGCTTTTATTCCCATAACAAACTCTTAGCCTGTAAATAAAAAAGTACATTTGCATTTTACAGTTGTTACACTGTTTTTCAAAAAAAAAAAAAAAAAAAAGTCAGGATTAAATGTCTCCGAGATGTGATTTGATAATCATTAAAATAGAAACTTGGATTTTTCCTGGTTATTTTCACATGGGTATTTTTAATGATTTCCCAGAATAATGCTTGTCTTTGTGATAAATATAAATGATAACATACCCACATTCTTAAGGAATCCTTGTGCTTACATATACATTTCTTCTAATGGATGACAGAAACCTCTGTGCATTACTTCAATCAGTGCTTATATTGGAAGCACTACACCAAATAATATGAGAGAAGTATTGATTTTATTACTGAAGTTATTGAGTTATTAATTACAATTTGCTCACATACTTAGGAATGTTAATTATCCCAAATCTTAGTTACTGTGATTTTATTCTAAACACCTGTATATATACCATACTGGTGATTTTCTAGATTAAAAATTGTGGAACTCATTAAAAATACATACTTCTGTCATCGAGTGATTTCCATGAACACATCTGTGTATGGTAATACTATATGAAATACGAAATTCTACACACTGCCCTGAATCTGCTAAGAAAGTATTTTTTATTTTTTTTATATAAATAAAAGCCAGGCACAGTGGCATATGTTCTGAGTATCTATATATCATAACTCATAGAAAAAAAATACTTGCATTATATTTCACTTGAATGTAGAGTTAGCATGAGATTTTAGATGGTAGTTTTAGCCCCATGCTCTTTAATGATGTATCGTATAGTGGAGGACATTTTTATTTCCATACAGCTATTAAGGATACGACATTTTTAATTCCATCAGCTCAGGGCTTAAATTAGAATTTAAGGTAAATGTTTTCATTTAGTTTATTGATTCTGTTCCAATTTAGGAGATTACCCTATGGCTCTAATTCACCCAAAGAATCTCACTGGGGAGATTTTCAAAGGCACAAATAGAAGTCAGACCACTAACTTTCATTGACTGCTGAAAATTGTATTACTGCTTTCTCTCTGGATATACAGCAACCCAGTTCCCATTGTTCTCTTAATAGGAATGAGCATCCATCTTTCTCAAGGAGGCTTTGAAAATGATGATCAAAGCAGAGGAGGCCAGATGCTCACAGTTTACTGTAGCTCTACTACGGTCAGTGAATTATTTGCACCATTTGGGACACAAGCCATATAATTACTAAAATGATTATAAGTTACTTAGTCTCCTAATAAAAAAATCAGCATTAAAGAATTAAGTTTTCTCACATGAAATGGAAAAAGCAGGAACTTTTTTTTTTTTTTTTTTTAATCCATTAATTAACACCAATGCCATTGCCTGTTGAAGACATCCTTCAGTCGTCCTTTTTATTAGGCTGTGAGGTGTTGACCTTTGTTCATGTTTTGATCAGTATGGAAGCACTACAGTGAAAATGCCCTCACCCACTTGGATTGGATAAAGATAGTATAATGCCTTCACTGCATTGCAATTTAAGTTGAAGTAATGTTGTCAGATGCAGAAAAAAAATGCATCCAGGCTTTTCTACTTGGTTTTATAAATTTTGTCATAGTTCCTCTTCTCTGTCCATCTGCCAAAACAATACCCCATGCTTCTGGTGCCACTCAGCCCAGGAAAAATTAGCTGTTTTTGTTTTCCAATGTCATGCCCCACTCAGCTTGAATGTGTAGAAAGTAATTTATTTTCTTAAATGAGCAGAATGAATACAAGGAGTGTCTCCATCTTCTGGGAGAAATACAAACACTTTTTTAATATACTTTGTAGATTGTCTCTAGTTTCTAGCTTTTTGAGCTGAAAAGTACAGCAGGGTCAGCATACAAGGTATGTCACATTTTCTATCTCATGTGATCTACTCTGAAAGTTGCTGAGATAACACCACCCTTACATTGATCTTTCATCATTGTAGCTCATTAATGTTGGCACAGTTCTCAGCCCAACCTCTCCTTTGCACCGTTTCCTTACAGGGTCTCAGCACTGAATAGGTTAATTGGTTAATTATAGGTACAAAAGGAGGTGAGGAACAGTAGGTGGAGGCTATACTGGAAAAAAGATGGTAGAACACAGAGACAGAGAATGAAGAAGCCAGAGCTAGATGGAAAGGCAAATAAGATTTCAGTAAAGAGCAATTAACAACAACGGAAGAAAAAATTGGAAGTATGAATAATAAATAAAAATGACAAGACCTTTGTCTTTCATCTTGCAATCATAAATTGTCCAGATCTTCTCTGAATACTTTCTTGAAACCTACTAACATTATATTTTAAGTGTGTGAGAAAAAGTAAATATAGAAATGCAAATTAGTCCTGACAGATTAGCCTAACAATCATTTTTTGAAAAACAGGACAACCATAGTTTAGCAGTTTATTTTGAGAGCCAAGAAGGATGGCATATTTTTACATTAAACAGTATTCATTTTAGTCCTCTTGTATTTATTTTTGTATGAACATATCCTTAAAATTTTCCACCACTCCGTAAACACTCCTACATTTGGCTGAATTAATAGGATAAGGATTACCAGTTTGTTAGAACAGATAATGATAAATTGCTTGCATACATTAAATGTATTTGGGACATGTTTAATCCATAAATTTGATGTTAAAAGCACCAATGTTATATTATAAAATTTTACTATCAACACGGACCAGGAAGCATTCGTGCAGAAGTCTCATGCAGCTTTTCATCTAAGCTAGCAGAAAACACTGGGTATTCTGAAATAACAATTCATATATAACTGTGTAGATCTGTTAGTTGTGCAGTCACACACAAAGTTCCTAAATAATCATTATAAGAAGACAAGCTGTGACTGCTGCTTTGGGGTCAAAACAGTAAGAGACAGAGTGCCTTTAAAAGACCGCAGTGCTGTATTGTAATAAAAGGTCCTGAGAGCTCTTGAGATGTACTCCTTTATTTATTTATTTCTGAAATGAGGATTTAGTGCCAGAGCTAAAATAAGATATTGAGATGCGATGCTTTAGTGAAAGTCGTGCTTCCTTTACAAATGGTGTGTTGGGATTCAGAGTCTGATGGTACTTTTTGCTTTGAAGTCTTTTACTTTTTGATGTCAATTTTTTGTGGCATATTGCCTAGAAGGTATTTGTGGCTCTAGAAGGAGGAGGCACAGGAAGGAACTTGACTTGGTAACTTATGGGAGCATCAGCATCACTCAGATACCCTGGCTCAGCTCGGCTAGCATGGGAGTGCCCTGCTCTTTTGGTCCTTACCCATTTGGCAGTTTCTTTTGGGTTTTGATTGTTTGTTTGCTGTTGTGCTTTTTTGCTTGTGTATTCATTTTGGTAGTGGTTTGTTGTTGTTGTGTCTGTAAATGTATAAGCTGACACATTTACATTTAGTGTCTGTAAATGTATAAGCTGTCCAAGGATGCCGTGGTATGAAGGTGAGGCTAGCCACCTCCAGCTCAAATAGCAGCCCTTAAGAAACATTTCCTCATGTAGACTTCAGACAGTTGCAATGGCTCAGATGTCTAGGCTGTTTAGGAAGGCTGATTTTTTTTTTTTCCTGAATGCAAATTTAGAGATCTCTCATAGGAACTTATTTTGCATTCTTAACAACAACAAAAACACTTATCTATCGCATGTTTATGAATTAGTTTTTCTTTCATTTACTTCCTGAGGGATTTAAAGTGTCTGTTGCAAACAAAGAGAGAATAAATTATATATAATGAGATAAGAAAAAAATGCAGTCATAATTCTTGTTTTTCTCATACTAGTTAGGCCAATAATGTGGAATTTCTTGTAAAATACACAGTAGTTGCTGACCTAGCCTTTCAGACATTGTCTAATGCCTATTCTTCTGCAGCCAGATGGAAAAAAATAAGTCAGGTGCTATTCTTTGATCTCTATATGTGTTTTGAAGTCTCTTTTAGAGTAGACAGCCTCAGACCCCTGTACTTTAAAAAAAAAAATCTGTGTTACCTTGAGGGCATGAGGATAGATCACAAACTGATAAGGCACATAAATAAATAATAAATAAAAAAAATATAATAAAATATGATTTTTTCCTCAAAACCCAGACCATATTCTTTAAAGTTTTCATTAAGAATAACTTTATTCCATGTTAATTTTATAAAATAAAATAAATAAATAAACTGAGATTAGTTTATTCAAATGTGACTTTAATCAATATGAGATAGTATGTTTAGTATGTTGCAAAACTCACTTTTAAATAGTGCACATCTTTGTTTACGTGTTTGTGAATTTATTAGCACGATCATGTATACATACATGCAAGTATATGCAGCTGAAGATTTATATACTTATACCTGTTTATGCAGAATGCATTTTTTTATTGCACAACCAAAAACTTAAAGGGTGGTAGCAAAATGTATGATGTTATGGTTGAAAATGTATATGCTCAAAAGTGAGGATATTAAGAAAAAACATGTGCCCTCATAGAGGAGATGGCATGGTTGTGCTAGACCATAAACTCCTTAGGGGAGAAGAAATGCCAATATATATGCTTATACAGTGCTGAGAGCACTGTTGGAGTTCAGTAAGTAAACAGTAAATGTATAGGGTATGTTAGTAACTTTTGCATTTTTATTTAATTTTACAGATTTGGATCTTGATTTTAATGTTCTGTTAAGGTAGTTCTTTTGCCTTGACCATTAAGAAAAGATTAAGTAAATGATTAAATTGACAATAAAAAGAGAGAAAAAAAAAATGTAAGGTGTGTTTTGCACTCTGCATGTGTCTCAAGCAAAGAAAATAACCCTACTTAGCAGACCTGGCAGCTCTGCCACTTCCCCAGATTTGCAGGGGTGGAGAGGTGTGTGGATCTGGTCCCCGCACACACTGCTGAGTTATGGGAGGGCACCATTCACTTTGCAGAATTGTGCTGTTTTCATAGGAAACACTGCTGTGTCTGAGTCGATCTCCCCAGAGTTATTAGAGTCATGGGGGCTGCAAAATAAAACCCGACTGATTTTAGTTTTGCTGCGTTCAGTAACTGTTGTCCCATCATGCCTTAAGTCTCTGCAACTGCCTCACAGAGACTGTCTAATAGTCACCAGATTTCATTTTTCTTTTAAAATGGGAGACTTTCAGAAATGCATCAAAGGCATTGTAAGAACTGTATGTGGCAGTAGTTTTAGTGCTCTTCCACTGCAGAAATAGAGACCTGCTTTCTTTTGCAAACCTGGTAAGGACGCCTTAAAAGGACCCTAAAGGGGTCCTCATTACCCTCTGTGGTAAGACAGGAGAGAGCAATAGATGGCTTTACTTATCTGTTGACACAGTCCTAGCCTGACTTGCAGGACAGCATGACTCGTGAGCCTGTACTACAGAGCCCAGGCTCTCCCTCATTAGTCTGTCATCTCTCTACTAATACAGCATGTGACCTTCTGGAAAAAAAGGTTTCCCAAACCATCAGTTTCCAAAACCCATCAGTTTTGGGTTCTTCAGAAGAGGTGACAGAGAACTCCCTGTGTGAGGAATTGGCTTTGGCTTTGAGGAGAGTTGAAGGACTTCTGTGCATGTGGGGGCTGACCTCACTGTCTCATGGACTTCCAGTGCGAGAATCTATGGCTTTCATCATGTCTCAGTGAATGAAGTTTCCCCATACAGAAGAGAGGAAAGTTGTTTTAAACACTTCCTGGAAGGCTAGGCCAAGATGCTACAGAGAGCTTTGATTCCCTTTAGAAGGAGGTAAAAGTGAAGTCTCTAATGAAGGAAGAGAGGGTTTTAGAGAAAGTTCTGCTCTTTATGGGTAAAAAACCATGAGAAGTATCTGATTCAAGGGCAGAACTGTGCAATAAATTGATAGTGACTTTTATCTATCACACAGTAAAACAAAAATCAAAAGGCTAGGGCATAATGAAAACTGGGGAGAAAAGAAATAGAATGTCTACAGATTTTAGAGAATGACTTGTATTAAAGCTAGACAGAACCAGTGTAGCACAGACCATAAATTCATTTCCTAATTTTGTTTTTTAGTCCTTAACTTCTGACTGAGCTGCATTGCATGAATGAGATAAGCATCCAGTCTTGGTGTAATATCTTCAGGTGGTCCACTGCATATCTGAAAGTGTCCACATGGTTGATTCCAGAATTAATTACATTGCTTTTGAGACAGCTTTCAAATTGCTAAGGAACTCACATGAGCAGAAATTACACTACAGAAACTGAAACTAGTTAAATGAGCTATAAAACACTGATTCGCATAGGAGCAGGCCACCTTTTATTGGGCTTCACACCTCTGAATGCTTAATTAGTTCAGTTTTACATGATGTTATTCCAGGGAAGGAAGTGGATTGGCATTGCTCCTATGACAGTTATTGCCCACTATTTTGCTAAACAGCAACATCATGCATGTGGCACTCTGTTATACAAGGTGATACAAAAGTTTTGTTGGTGATATGTTTTCTCTGTCAGACTGCATTTTTGGTGTGACTGATGAGGAAAATGGTCACTTACAAGGTGCTGCTTTGGGCATCAGGATATGGGGTAACTTTTCTGCAGGCAACTTCTCCTTCTTCTGTGATAGGATAAATGGACGCAACCTGTGCAGAAATGTCCATACAGATTTTGTATCCTCAAAATCACCCTTTATTCTTGTAAGAGTAAGCTATCTGGCCAACACTTCTGACACACACACACAAACACACACACACACACAGACAGACAGACACATACGCACACAACACACACACATACTGCTTTTTCATAGCATTGAATAAGCATTGAATCTGGGACCAAATAAAGGAAAACAACCCTAAACAACCCTAGCTGAAACTTAGGGGGTTCTTTGAGGCATCTGAAGCTTTTGGCTTGGATTTGTTTTGGCTCATCCTGGAATTCCATACCTTTTTTTTTTTTTTTTTCTTCCCCAAAATATCTGATTTCTCTCCTTCCAGCAGTGCACTGCAAACTGCAAAATCACAAAGTCTTTTGCTTTTGATGCTCAGAACTGCAGATGTCATTTGAAATGACAGTTTTTCATGTACTCATAGTAAACTGTTCCCTTCTGCATTACTGCTAAAGGAGCACCTTGTATTAACTGAGCTTTTTCCCCGTGCCATGTTTTGATGCAATAAAAAATTTGGTACAGTCAGCTGTCTTATATAAGCAGCAGTATGAGTCATCTTCAGAAACTGAATATTCACATGCTTCCCTGGCATGAGTTGAGAGAGGATATAAGTTATAATGTGCTAAAAAAAGGAAATCTGATATTCCCAGAAATTTATTTTAATACTCTATGTCACTATAGAAGTTATTTTTGTTATGAGTTCAAGACCTGATCCTTCATCGTTCTTCAGCCCATAAATGTGACTCCTGTAGAATGAAATGATGGCAAAGAAACCAAGCCTTTTCATCAGGGGATTCCTCTGATACAAGGACTGGGTGACCCTCACTGACCAGACCCAGTGCTGGGTCTGTATGCAGACAGCACCACCACCCTCTGGTCATCTGCATTTGGGGACAGTCATGCAGAGACTGCTGGGGTCAGAGCAAAACCAATGACTACTTGTAATGCGTAACTTGCTTGATGTTTGTCAGATAGCCTGGTTCTGTATGCCCTGTGCTGTAAATGTTTCACTGTACTGAATGTAGTTAGCCTAAATTGCAGTAAGAGCATATCTTGTCTCTTGATTTCTCCAACTGGTCAGAATGAAGAAACAGAGCATTCCTTTTCCAATTGCATGTACCACATTTGTCTCCTCCTTTTTAAAGGACTTCTGGATAAGTTTCTTAATAGTAATGGAAGATATTCTGTTATGATACTTTTGCTGTCTGCCAGCTTTAGGTGAAAAAGTGCACCTGACCTCTTTTGTAAAATTATCATTACTGACATGAGAACATCTAGAGATGAATGGCTTCAGCTGGTCACACTGTAACTGGTCACTGTGGAATATCTCAATAGCACTGATCATTTTGAGTTGAAATTTCATAAAAAGCAGTGGCCATGAACACTGTAAATGAATAGAGATACATTATTATGACTAAAACAGCTTACTTTGTCTCTCCTTTCACCTGACATTGTATCTAGAAATTTACTCCTTTACTTAAAGACCTTCTTAATTCTGCAACTCAGTTACAGGCATATAATCCACCCAACAGCTAATAAGTTCCCCACAGCGTTCTCTTCAAGAAACTGGCTGATCATGGCTTGGACTGGCATATGCTTCATTGGGTTAAAAACTGGCTGGATAGCCGGGCCCAAAGAGTTGTGGTGATTGGAGTCAAATCCAGTTGGAGGCCAGTCACTAGTGGAGTCCCCCAGAGCTCAGTACTGGGGCCAGTCCTCTTTAATATCTTTATCGATGATCTGGACGAGGGGATCGAGTGCGCCCTCAGCAAGTTTGCAGATGACACCAAGTTAGGTGCGTGTGTCGATCTGCTCGAGGGTAGGAAGGCTCTGCAGGAGGATCTGGATAGGCTGGACCGATGGGCTGAGGACAATGGTATGAGGTTCAACAAGACCAAGTGCCGGGTCCTGCACCTGGGGCACAATAACCCCAAGCAGAGCTACAGGCGGGGAGTTGAGTGGCTGGAAAGCTGCCTGGCAGAGAAGGACCTGGGAGTGATGGTTGATAGTCGGCTGAATATGAGCCAGCAGTGTGCTCAGGTGGCCAAGAAGGCCAGCCGCATCCTGGCTTGCATAAGAAACAGCGTGGCCAGCAGGGCCAGGGAAGTGATTGTCCCCCTGTACTTGGCTCTGGTGAGGCCGCACCTCGAGTACTGTGTTCAGTTTTGGGCCCCTCACTACAAGGACATGGAGGTGCTTGAGCGAGTCCAGAGAATAGCAACAAAGCTGGTGAAGGGTCTGGAGAACAAGTCTTACGAGGAGCGGCTGAGGGAGCTGGGACTGTTCAGCCTGGAGAAGAGGAGGCTCAGGGGTGACCTTATTGCACTCCACAGGTACCTTAAAGGAGGCTGTAGCGAGGTGGGGGTTGGACTATACTCCCACGTGCCTGGTGACAGGATGAGGGGGAATGGGCTTAAGTTGCGCCAGGGGCGTTTTAGGTTGGATGTTAGGAAGAACTTCTTTACTGAAAGGGTTGTTAGTCACTGGAATGGTCTGCCCAGGGAAGTGGTTGAGTCACCATCCCTGGAGGTCTTTAGAAGATGTTTAGATGTAGAGCTTAGGGATATGGTTTAGTGGAGGACTTAGTGTTACGTCAGAGGTTGGACTCGGTGATCTTGGAGGTCTCTTCCAACCTAGATGATTCTGTGATTCTGTGATTCTGTAATGTGTGATGCAGAAGATCACCTTGTAGAATACTAATTCATTGCTGTTCTATTAAGAAAATGTTTTACCATTGTAAGTATTCCTAAGGCTGATGTTTCTGATGCTAAACAACTTAGCGTCAGTGTTTTGCCTTGTTAGCATTAGTGTTTTGCAGTTTCTTTTATTTCATATAAATGTAGACTTATCTGAACCCCTCTGTCACCATGAGCGAACAGCACCCTGCTCTTCTTGAGGTGATTTCCTTCTCACAGGACCACACTGTACTAGGACAGGTCACCCGGAATGATTTCATAACTGTGGTGGTCAGTGGACAGTGACTGTGGGATCGCTGACTGGTAGATCGCCATGGAGGCATTTGTGATCTCACTGCCCAGCATGGATAGACGCTGCGTTCGGTAGCTTCCCCCAGCCAACAGGTGAATTTGGCCAGCACTGGATCTCACCTGCACATGGCATGGCTGCCCAGGGGCTGCTGGGCTGCACAGTGCAGGTGGGCTTCACGGCCCTGAGCGCACACAGACGAGGACAGCATCAATCCTCAGCTCTCTCCTCACTGCATGTATCTGTCAGCAAACCACCTCCTTCATTCTGGCAGAAACTGGGATGAGAGAGAGCATGGTCTGGGTCGTCTTCCCTAGAAATAGAAGACATTTGTGCTAAAGAAGAGACAGAGTTACTGAACGTCAAAAAAAAAAAAAAAAAAAAAAAAAGTTTCTTTTTTTAAGCCTTCCTCCCCTGCCACCCTTGTCTGTGAGCAGAAGAAGCAGCTCCACAAACTGTCCTTTTGCTCTCGTTGACAAATGCAGTGAGTTTGGGGCGTCAACATTAAACACTCCATGTCACCAGCTCAGTGAAACTGCAGTGAAGCATGCAAGTAAAGGAGGAAAAAAAATAAAAAAAATAAAAAAAAAAATAAAAAACACGCTCCAGTTTCAGCCTGGCTGTGTCCTGTGTTATGGTGCTGTGAGGAATGTTGATAAACAGTGGGAAGAGCTGAGAGGTGGTAGAGGCAGGTTAGGGGGACTGGCGGCTTCTGATTGACCGTGGAAAGCTGCCCCTTCATCTCTTCCGGCGCCTGAATGCCAGATTTTCCTGCTTAGAGGAAGCCTTTTCAACTGTTCTGTTTTTACATGCCCTGGATAAAAGGAAGAAGTAAAGCAATGGAAATACAATTTTTAGTAAGCATTTCTAGTAGAAATAATATTTTACATCTCCCCCTGCCTCTGCTGAGTAAGTGCTGTTAGCTCCCATCATTCATTCCTAAGGAAAGTCTTCTAATTCGTCTTTACCAGTGCTGCCAGGCAGAGGTTATTCATTTTTGTTTACCTGGCATGGCCGTGCTGTCACTGCTGCTGCTGCTGCTTTGGCTAGTAGAAGTAACTGCTGCTGTGGACATTTCACCCAGAATAAGAGCGGGGTCGAGGTGGAGAGGTGAAAAGAACCGTGAGTAACCTGGGCTTTTCCTTCTCTTCTTCTCTGCTCTGTGTTCGAAGAAATGTGTTAGGCCTCATTTAGCAGTGTAAGTCTTCCTCTCCAGGAGACTGTTCTTTAATAATAACCTTCAGGGCATATAATTAAAGATAGTTAAATATGCATGCAGAAAGTACGGGCCGCACCTTCTGTACTTTCCCCACATCTGCAGTACAGTCCTATGCTTCCCTGCAAGCTTCCCGAACAGCCTGTGCTGATTAACTCCTGTATTTCCAGAGAGCTGCAAGACTTCCAGGCTACAGTCAGCTGTGCTTTTTCTATTTATAGTCTTACCATTTTGCACACTATTTCAAATATTGGCATTGATAAAGGTAGCAAATTTTACAGCTGTACTGGTTATGTGAAGATGCTTGTAACCACAGTTATTATGCTCGGTAACTTTATTGGTATAAATTGGAAAACTACAGTTTAAAATCTACAGATTTAGAAGAGGAGATTTAACCCAGCATTGCAGCTTGTGCAAAGTTTATCAATGTTGCTCTTGAAAAGAAAAAAGTACATTGCTGATGGAAAAGGAAAGTAGATGAGTCATGATAATATTTGAGAGTGAGATCTGCAGGACCTGATACAGCATACACAGTTTACAATTTGTTTCACTGAAATATCCAGATGATTATTTGCATTTAAAGGGCAACCCACTTCTTGCTGACATTATTATTTATTCTTGTCCAGCTATATAAACAAGCATTCCTGTTATAGGCAACATACTGAGATCATTAGTGTGAATTTTTTCCTTTTTTTTTTTTTTTTTTTTTTTTTTAGAAATACCTAGATTATTCTAAAAGGGGAAGAAATATTGAAATATTGAAAATGGAATGAAGGCTTTCAGTTTAATTCAGCTGAATGTGATGAGGCTGACTGGAAAATGTATGTGATGAAAATCTCCGAAATAACCACAGCTTGGAGTGGTGGCTGTTGGTATCCTTGGGCTGGATATTATCTTGACAGTCCTGTTACCTGAAAGCTGATCTGTAGCTTGAGTGATAATTGTGTTTCCTAAAGCATGGATGTACATACCAGTAATTTTACAGCTTCCCCTTGGGCCCCCAAATCATTAGCCTTATGGAAAGAGGTACTGGATGGAGTGGAGCTGAGAACTGAACTCCATTCACGAGTAATTTACATCCAAAAAAATATACTACCCAGACTAGCAGGTTCTTAATATGTGCATTAAGTGCTGCATATAAATAACATCCGGTGGGTTATAAATATTCAAGCACATTAAGTAATTATGCTTAGAAGAGCCCTTTAATTTAATTGATATGGAAACTGAGGCACAAATCTCAGAAATATGTTGACTGAAACTTTTCCAAAGCATGTTTCTTGCTCATTGAAAAGGTCCTCTAAAAATTCATCTGCATTTATGTTCAAGTACTACCTTTTATGAAAAAAGACAGTTCCTAGAGTAAAAATACTGTATTTTCAGCTTTGACTTATTGTTTTTCATCTGTTTAAAAGTTTGTGATGCTGAGTGTTTAGACTGAATTTAGACCAAAGAACGGAAATAGATGGGGGTATAAATATTAATGTCTCACAATAGCATTGATGAAGAAAAGTTAATCAGTTTGGGATGGCATTTAGCCATGATGAGTAAATTATACAAAGATTCAAGAGCTTAAGAGTGCCACATCTTTTGGCATTGGTTTTGCAACTATAGTAGGTCATTTAATGTCATCAATGGTTAACAATTAGACGTTATGGATTCAAATTGTTTTCTTTCTACTTTTGAGGACAGGGGCTCTAAGTCCAATACATTAGCAAATTACTAGTATGTGGTTAAAGGAAAACAAGGATGTAAATTAGTTTTTATATCATACTGATGATAATACAACACAATTGCTTAGGGAGCTCAGTTGACGTATGTGTTAAGAGTTACAGATCTGAATTACGTCTCCTTGAAATTAAGAGATGCTTGAATCAGACCCAAATATGCCTTTTATTTTAATATTAGCAATATCGTAACTAAGAACAACTGCTGGGCAAGAGAAATTTTATAAGACTGCTGTTTAAATTGTATACCATTTGGCTTTTGCTGTCTGTGAGGCCAGCATTTCTCTAGTAGCAGAATGCAGATATCATGCGGAGCTGGATGCTGTGGGAAGTAGATATCTCCCTCTTTCTGGAAAAGGAGAAAACCAAAATGTTACATAACCATAGCTGATTGATTCTTTGTCAGTGGCTGTTAATATTGTATGTGTGCCTTTCAAAATTGAAGTAGTACATAACGATGCTCTCTTACTGGTTTATTTTTTCACATCACAGTAAAAATACAAACAAAATAAAAATAAAAATATAAAAATGTTGTGTGATTAAGTAGTGTAGTTGGTTTAATTGGGTTACACTTAAATTGCATAGCCCAAGCCAAAAAACATGACTTTAAATACAAGAGAACATGTCTGGTTTCTGAAGCTCTTAAACAGGACTTTTTACTAGAGCATTCAGGTGTAGAAGTTGTTTCAATGCTTTAAAATTCTTCTGTTTACGACATAGACAGATTATCAAAATACTTTTATTTCAAGTAGTCTTTTAAAAGATAGATTACTTTGTGGGGTTTTGTTTGTTTGTTTTGATTCTCTGTAATGCTTCTCCAAAGAAGAGATCAATATATATTAAGAGGAATAGTGAGTTGTCTGGAAAAGTCATAGTGATTCACGTTCTGGCTATGCTTCTCAGGGACAGGACCAAAGTGGTCCAGCAAGGACCACAATAAAACTTACATTAAGCTTTACCTGACCTTACACCTCCTTGGAAGAAGCTTTGTTCTTCACTTAACTATTATATTGTTCTTGGAGCTGGGAATTTTGTGACCATGTTTCTGATCCACCGTTCTCAAATGAGTAAATGAGTCTGACAAATACACCAACTGGAACAACAACAACAACAAAAAAGTAGTGTGAAAGCACACTAATGGATTAAATCCCACACGCGCCTGTACTTTATCTTATAAAAGCACATGTGGCAGGGGCACAGATCACAGAGATAATAATAAATATTTAAAACATGTTTAAATATATAAAAATAACATTACTAGAACCTTATGCTGTGGTTGTTGTCTTCTGGCACATTATTACTTTTTCAATTCATTTTGTTTGTAAGAAAGTCAATGATTATTGTTTGAATGCCTATATTTTACATTGTACATGATCATGGGAAATTGCTATTTTGGTAATGAAGTGGCAATGTATTAAGACATGACAGTCTCTCAGAAGAACTGAATTACAGAGTAATACCATTGTTCTGTTGTTATTAATTCCTATACAGCATCTAATGCCTCCATTGAAAACTGTACAAGAAGTTTTTCAGACATTTATAATGTTTTAAATCTGTTGCTGTACTCTATGCAATTTTCTTTGTTAGGAAATTTTAATCAAAATGCTTTGCTTACCCTGAAAAAAGTATATTTTCTCATTTTATAAAGAATAAGATTATAATTCTCTGTGCAGGTTTTGGACATCACATGTAAAGATCAGAAATTAAAGTTGTCACAGTGAATTGCTGAAGGAAAAATGTTTTTCATATTTTTGTTAGAAAAACTTTGTGAGGCTTTAAGATTTTACAAGGCATTAAAACTTTCGTTGCTAAATTCACGTTCAATTCATTTTGCATTTTAGGAAAATTTGTTTCTGATGTTCATAAGAATTCTCATTTTTAAAAAAGTGAATGTGTAGATATATATAAACACACACATATGTATATACACAATATATATGTAATGGAAAAAATATCCATAAATGATGGTGATATTTTTCTATTGTCATCTCGTTGCAGAAAACAAAACAAAAAAACTTTTTTTTTTTTTTTTTCCCTTCTGGACTGTAAATATATTTAATTTTTCAGATTGATTGCAAAGTAATAATTATAATTTCCAATCCACTGAGAGATCTTTTGGGACAGAAAGCTTTAGAACTCCTGTGATGCATGTGGTAAAAATGTGCTAGAAATCATTTTCTCCAATTACCTTCAGCGTTCACATAAACTGAGATTGAATAAGGAAGTTACTTGCAATGGTGCTGGTAATGAGAGTTTACTTCTTGATCTATACATTATTTTGCTTTCTTCAGGCTCAGGGTGGATCTTATCAAGGTGCATAAACAGCTGAAGGGAGGGCACCAAGAGGACAGAGCTGGGCTCTTCGCATTGGTGCCCAGTGCCAGGACCCCAAGCACTGGACACAACCTGGCACACAGGGGGCTCCCCTGAACACCAGGCAGCCCTTCTGTGCTGTGCAGGTGACTGAGCACTGGCATAAGCTGCCCAGGGAGCTGTGGGGGCTCCTCCTCAGAGGCCTTCAAAAGCCATGAAAGGCTTTGGGCCTGGGCAGCCTGCTCTGGGGAGCGGCCTGCTCTGGGTGTGTAGCGCCCCAGACACACTTCTTCCAGGAGGGTCTGTAGAGAAGGCAGACTGTACAGGTGAGGCTCAGGCAGTAGCAGGTTGGCCGCATGCTCCTCTCACGAGGAGCCATCAACCCCCTAAGTTAACCCTGCCCAAAGGTGTCTCTTGGCGTAGGACTGCTGCAGCAAACAGCTGTTGGGAGCAGGCCACCCACTGGAGGTTAGTTTATCTGCCCAGGTGAACTCCTCTGGTTTGGTGTAAAAAAGTGCTGATTGAGTACACCTGCTTTAGATTACTAAAAAGAACTTTTCTTTTAAAGAAACCATCACATTCCTGATCTTACAGGGAAAAAAAATTTAAAAAATAAAAAAATAAAAAAAAGAAAAAAGAAAAAACAACATTCTCCTTGAACTCTTACAGAGTAGTCTTTGATGTTAAAAGATTGATCTTTAGATATGTTATTTACCCTGTCATGTATCAAATAATTTTAATGTGCAGGTTTGTCTATTAACATTATCATCTTGCACTATATACTTCACTGGAAGCTTTAAAATGAATCCCAAACCATTTAGTGATCTAGGTGTCAAAATGTAAAAAGAAAGGTTTGTCATAGCCTTTCCTAACCTTGAGGCCAGATTCAAGGTACTTTTTTCTGCTTTCAGGCAGTTGTATTTCTTACAAGAAATCATGTTTCAGCCAAAAAATATCTTAGAGGCCAGCATTTTATCACAAACCATTTAAAGTCAAGTAACTAAGTATCTAAAAAGAAGGATGAATAGAAAAGATGGTTGCCTTTAAATGACAGAGACTTTTTCTCCTTGAGTAGATGTGTCTGATGAGACATTTAGAAGAACAAAGGAAAGAGAGATTAAGAAAATAAGAGAGAGAAAAAAAGGGGAAAAGAAGAAGGAATTGGAAGGAAAAAAAAAAAAAAAAAAAAAAGGACAGATAAAGATAAAGGGAAAGAAAATGAGGAAATAGAGGAAATAAGAGAATGTAGAAGGACAAAAATCAAACTGCCACTGTTATTAACTAATTTGTAATTTCTCATGTAAGTTACTTACTTTATAGAATTAACTTTAGTGTTCCACTTTCATCACACTATCCATAGGATCTAGGAAATGACCTCTTATGTCAGAAATAAATTTACTTGGAACTTTAATTTGTCCAATTTATGAGGATGAAGTGAGCTGTTGTATTTTAAAATTGCCTCAGTAAGATTTTACAGTAAAATATTCAAGTGAGTTGACATTGATTCATAAAAGTATAAGATTTTCAGAGTAATTAAAATTTGGAACATTATAATGTTAACATTTTAATGTGAACAGCCCCAGAACTTTTGAGTTTTAATAAATTTGAATTAAATTGAACTGATTTTTTATGTAGAAGGTACCATATGATGCAGCATATGTAAGCTGCTGTGGGCTTACATTTCTGTAAGACAATGTACTATTTCAATAGAGCCCTTAAATGATTTGTTAGTCCTAATATAAAAAGAAGAAAAGCACACATTTTTTTCACCTAATTGCTCTATTTTGAGTAAAATTATTTTTTTGATAGATTTTTAGAAACCTTTTATTTTAATTCTTCAGAAGAGAAAAAAATTGTTCTTTTTGTAGTGTAGTTATGTTGAGAGATAAAAGCACATTTCTTTTATTTCTTTTTGAAAGTCTTCCTGTACCATCTGCTAAAGCAAGGATGCGTACATTTTTAAATATATTTGATGATTATTTCTTTTTAATCACTCTGTAATTAAGTCTTAAAGGTGTTAGGATGTATTTCCTAACACCTGCAAGAGCATTTTTTTTTTTAATCTTTAACTATGTATTTTAGCTGTTGTCTGAGGACAATGTAAGAGTTAACACCGTTCTGTACATGAACTCCACTGAAATCCTCTGTGACTGCTTTCTCTTTTTCTTATCTTCAGTAGTCAGGCTCCCTAATTATTCACCTCCCTCTGCCTATTCGCTTGGTGATATATGGACTCGTTAGGCAGGAGTACCCGAACAGGAACATTAAGACCACCCAGTACCTAGATAAGTCCTTTATGGTGATCCAAGTCTGCTTTCCTGCCAAAAACAGTGTTATTACCTCTCAGGTATAAAATCACAATGTTTAGAAAAGTATAGAAACCTCTCATTCATCCTACTGATTTTACAGCCTTGCACTTGGATGTTCAGCTCCTCCATTTCATGATGTTTACCAACACAAGGAAGATTCAAAAAGTCATCACTTATTTCCAAGTCCTGGAGCTTTAGCTGGGATACTGTCCCGTGTCTCACTGCTAATCTTACTGAATTCCATGGCCAGCTACATGAGACACAGATACATTACTGCCTAATAGGGAAAAACAATCTCTGAATCACAATACCTTATGGATTTCCTTTTATTTTTATTTTATTTTTTTTGTTCTTCCCTTAAGGGAGTATTTTTTTTTTTTTACGTTCTTTCTCTTCTTCTTGTGAATCTGAAATCGCACCGTCAGCTTGTCAATTTCCTTTCCCTCAGCCACCAAGGGAAAGGACACAAGGAGTCTCAGTTCTTACCCCCATCCCCCCCCCACCCCACCCCCTTCCAGGGAATAGCAATTGGAAATACAGCAGTATTAATGTTGTTTGGACAAACACACACACATGTGCCTAGGTACGTACTTGGGAGTATCTTTACCCCTTCATCTCAGATGTGCATTTCTCTTCCTCCTTATGTTTGTATCTTCTTCTGTATCCCATACTTCTCTGGTGGTCCAGTTGTGATTCTTCAGCTACATGTCTATTGCAGCTCTTCCACTGCCTTGTGTGAGAGCTGCTAGCCCACATGGCAGTGAGCCTGGGGCAGCCACAGAAATGAGCCAGCTGTGATCAATATCCATGGTTATCCATGAGATTTTATTGTATACCTCATAGAGAACTACGGACTGGGCTGGTATTTCCACCATCACAGTTGCTTTACGTGGCTTTCTGAAGTACTTTTGGAATTTCAGCAGTATGAAGATTTTGGGCTGCAGTTTGAACGATGAGAAAATCTGGCTATCACTGCATAATTTCAGATTAGAACATGACAGCATTTCAGAACTACTTGTATTGGCTGAGAGATGTTTTAGCCAAAATAAGAAGCTTTCCTCTTAATTTTAGTTGTTTACGAAAGTCCCAATTTCTGTATCATGGGTTGCATATATGTGGTTTGACGGTGAGCTGTTTTGTTTACACAAATACTGTAGGTGTATCTGTGATGGTTATGCATAATTGTCTCAAAGTTTCAACAGAGAGCCAAACAGAGGAATCCAGTAGCACCCCCAAGACTTTTGTAAGTCAAAATCACTTGCCTATAAAGAAGGCTTTATGGATTTTTTCTATATAACATAGTTTTGCAGAAAACAAGTATAAATCCAGTTGTCAATTCATTTTATTTTCATTTATTATAACAGAGGTCATAAATATTTTTCTGATGTACCATTTTTGGTTTGTTATTTTTACATTCATCAGAATGAATTGTTACCTGATTCATCACTGTCCTGCCTCAGGTCTTGCCTCCAATGAAATTATTGCTTTATAATGGTACAGTACTGGACTACTAATTTTATAGATCTAAACCCCTTGTCACAGATGAAAAAATCCTTATGGCAATGAATACTCACAGAAATACTGATTTCTGTGTGAGGGATTAATGAATGAGGATACCACAATCAACTCAAGATATGTGCATGCATATTTAGAAATGCAACTCAGTGTCAGCCAGGAGGAAAATCGTGAAATAAAATTAAAACAAAACAAAACATAAAATGTCCTCCATATAGAGCACCTCCAGGGTAATACATACTTTATATCTCTTCAGCTTTTTTGGATTTTTGTATTGGTCTGTAAAAACACCAAATCCGAGGAAATTGTTCAAGAAGCAGTAGTTGGTAGTGCTACATTTCCTTCTTTTGCATTTCTGAAAATACAAGGGAACAAAGTCAAGACATTTGTTGGTACAAATGCTCAGGAAGAGCTTGTGAGCATAAGTTTACTTTCTAAATGGCTGTGTTTTTTTTTTTTTTGTTGTTGTTGTTGTTTTGTGTGTGTGTGTGTGTGTGTGTGGCCCCATTCATTTTGTGTTTTACTTCCTGTTTGCAAACACCCATTTAAACTGTTTGTTTTCACAAATACATAGGGAATACGTGCTTTTTGTGTAATTACTCATATATTTTCTTTCTTGTAAGTAGTAATGGCAAGTACTTCAAGTATTGTCATTATCTTTAAAGGTTTGTAGTCTAATTAGGCACCAAACCAACAGTATGCTAGTCTCATACTACCTAAAGAAACTTTCTACAAATACAATGAACATAGACTGTCATAGATTTAGGTTTAAAAATACATAGGTATTTTTTCTTCAGAAGGGTATTGCCTACTTATGACGAATACATTTGTCAAAATCAGGATTACTTTCTAGACACTGAAAGAATGCAAGAGATGATTTATTTGCCATGACTGATTTTACTTGGTACTGTTATGCAAGATGGTTTTTTTTTTGTTTGTTTGTTTGTTTTTCTGTGATACAAAATGACTAAGGCAAATTATCATGAAACACAATTTGTGCCCCACAAAGTGCTTGGAATATCAATGTCATATTACTCAAGGTTGAATGCGATGTAAAACAAAAAAGTAGGAAATTCCCAAAGAGCAGAAATAGTGAAGTCTATAGATGTGTGTCTCATGTGGAATGTTTTTAGTATCTTTGAAGGTATGTGCCTATTTTTAATTTCTTCCTCACCCTTTCTGTATCTGTAGCACAAAACTCTGTCCTTGACACCAAGTTTTCTTGCAGAAAGGATGCTTATAGGGTCTCTCTCTGGCTGAACTTCCTGTTTTTGTGCTATGTATAAGGTCTAAGTGTCTTTGAGAATCTCCATGCTACAGGGCTAGATAGGAATTCTGGCAAGGTAGAACAAAGACATTTTTTTCAACTATAAGCTATATCCTGTAGTGGAGTAAGCCACTCATAACATGCTAAAAGACTGTATTAGAGGAATTAATGTGAGAACTGTGTAAATTTTACAAAAATCTACAAAAAATAATAATAATAAAAAAAAAAAAATTAAACTTGCCTATCCTGTAAAGAAATTGTGCATGGAAAAATATATGCCTCTGATGACTTGAGCTGAAACATATAGTCACTACAGAAAAACATGCTTATTTACTGTTCTTCTACATATGCTCAGAATCAATCAATTCTCTACTCTCAGTTATGCTGCCTTTCAGCAAGGTTTTGATATGATTCAGCCTACCCAGTGGTCTGAATGGTCAGGCTGGGAAATTACCTCTGTGGCATATTCCCATTGATATATTACAGTCCTGGAAATGGTTTTTCTTTAGTTTCCTGTGTTTTTATTTGCATTTTCTCGTCCACAGGCTTTGCTGAGAGGAGATCAGGAGGTCTCATTCTCTTTGGTCTCTCTGTCCTTGCTCTCCCAAAATATTTCTTGGCTATCGAGCAGTGCATTGAGAAAGCCTGTCATATTCTGGGGCCACCTTGAATATCTCTTGGGAGAGCAGGACGAGGAGACATGGGCATTCCAGGCAAAATATGTCACTGAAGGAGAAGTATCTCCCAGTTACTGACTCTGTTCATTAGATGTGCTGAATTATGTAGAGAAAAATGTAGAGAATTTACAGAAATCCTTACTTTTGGAGTCCATTTTTCTTAGAGAGGTTTCTGTGACAGAAACACAATGAGCTACAGAAAAAGTAAGGTATTTAATGAGAAACAGATGAGACCTGTGTATTGTTAATGGAGAAAGTTTTGTGTAAAAAGAAGTCAATGTGTAACGTTAGGAATAAAAACAGAGTAGCTTACAGGACATTGTTTTATTCTTGATGTTTAAGATACTGCTAAAAATAATGCTTTAAAACTTACTGTGTCCAGTGTACAGCCTGTATGTCTTCATTAAAAAAAAAAAAAAAAAAAAGTAATAAATATCTGTTCAATTTTTTTGTTGTTTTGTTGTTTTAGTGCTTTCAATATCATTTTACAGATGCTCACTTTCTTTCTTAACACCAGTTGTCCCTTTACAACAATATCCAAAGACAATATTTTTCTCACAATCAGTTTCTACTTGCTACAACATCTGTTGATGTGATTTATTAATGTTCAGGTACCGATAAAGATACTTTGTGTGTGTTCATGTTCAGCAACATAAAAAGAATTTAACTTCAGCTTTCCTTAAAAACAAAGTCTTACTGGCTTAGCTTTTCTGTCCTATATTTATTTATTTTTCCTTAAAGACCATTGGGGATATTATAGTTTTACATGTCATCTACTAATGGTTTTATGTCCAATATTTGATTTAAAAATCACATGGCCCTGAATAGTTTTTTTTTGTTTTGTTTTGTTTTTTTTTTTGCGAAGCCTGCTTAGTTTTGTATAACACTGTGACATTAATGTCTTCTTTTTACTGACTATAAACATTTTAGTTTGCATTTTATATGCAGCACCTTTAAGCTTTAATTGGACATCTGATAGTTTGTGTACATAAGCACCTACCAGCTAATGTGGAAATTATAGACTAAGAAGTAATGATACTATTGTGCTGGTGGATGCAGACTTCAGCCTGTTTTGCCACATTGTCTCCCAGGAGTGTCTGCTGTATTTCAGAAACCCTTTTGGTATGAACTGTTAGAGAAATATGAAAATGAGGAGGCAGGTGCCAAAGCAAGCCTCTGACAGGCATCGTATCCCACCCAGATTGTAAGGTTCACACCTGATTTTTTATCTTAAATATTAGTATCTTAGACTATGACTCTGTTAAGGTTATATCTCTCACTTTTGATATGTGTTGCTTCTATTATCATAAGTACTAGCTATTCATACTGTTGTTTCAGTCTATAATGTATCTTACATTTTGGGGATTCTTGTTTTAGCTAGAGAACAACAAACACTATTGATTTGTTTCTGACATGCTTTGAGGAATTCTTTTCCTTCTGCATCTCTGTGAAAATGCATATGATCAGAGTGGAACAATTCTCACTTTCTGATGCACTGTCACTCCTTAATTTATTACAGGAATCATCAGTGGTCACCTAACAGTGCTGCATCAGAATGCAGTCTGAAGAGTTAGTTCATCCTGGGTTCAAACTTTTGGGATGATATTTTACCAACATTTTATTTCCAAAGTAGCCTTAGGCAAAGAAATATAATCTAACAACCTTGCAGCAACTTTAGCATCCAAAGACATTAATTGGTCCTTTTTCTTCAGGTCACTACCAGGTCCTATTAGTAGAGTGTTTGCTAACCTCCCTTTATGGATGAGATCATGATAGACAAAAGATGATAGACAAAGTATGTATAAGAATTTGCAAAAGCCACACAGAAATCAGTAGTTTTACAGATTCTTGTATGGTAGTTCTAAGCTCATGAGAGCATGGGCATGGTGTTAGGAAAAAAAAAAAATGCTATATCAGTGTTTCATGAAAAGCCTATATATAAGTGTTCTCTTGTACATGTTTTTGGCTCTCTATGTATATTATATATTATGATAGTTACTGACAGTGTTACCATATGCTACAAGCAGCAAGTAAAATAGGGTAAATCCAGAAATATCTAGGTATATGTGGACATTTTGGGAACATTGCAGCAGAGGTAGAAAACAAATGTAATTCTAGATTAGTTTAAACATATCTGTGTTGATAGAAGTATTTATGAGTTAATAGAACAGTTTTGGAGCAGATTCTGATAAAACTTCTGCCTAGTCTAGTGCACACATAGCAGTACTCTCTCCTGCAGGACAAGACGAACAACAGAATAAAAACTGAAGTTACAATTTCAGAATTTAAGCAGCCCTGTAAAATCTACAGCAGCTTTTTCATGATAAGGCTGAAAAGAGGGAGAACGTGTTTTCTCTGGCCTCTAGCAGAAACAAATGTTTTAACATTTTGTTTGGAGACCAAGAGACCAGATGTATAAGTTAATTAAGGAAATAAGGGTGGTATTTCTATGAAGGCTGTGTTTAACCTAGCTATCCCAATGCTTCTCAGTGTAGATTCATTTGAAGGAGCCAGTAAGGGGAGTCTGGGGAAATTAACCTCATTAGACTAAAGATTGCCTTTGGACCACTCAAAGTACAACACAATTTTTGGACAATAAGTCTCAGCTGTGGACTTGGGGTCCTTGATAAAACAGAAAATGTCTTAGAAGCCAAGAATATGTCTAGGGGTATATAACTCTAAAACAGCCAGGAAAGGGAGTCTCAGCAACAGACAAAACATTCAGTAAAGCATGTTTCTCAGTGAAATAAATGCTTACAATCAGATCAATCTCATTGATGCATGAAGGTTGACATAAAGATTTCAATTACACAATAGTGTACTAAGACCAGTTTAGATAATCTGAGTCCCTGTGCTTTTTAAAAAAAGCTCTGTTTTGCATTTAAGTGATATATTACTTAAAAAGCAAGAATAAGGTGTTATCAAAGTGAGTCAGGCTTGAAACTACACATAGCACTCTCCATTACTTACATGAGAAGGAAGTATTAAAGACAGTACAATCTGATGTTGAGTAGTCTGCCAAGTACAACCTGCCCAATGGCTGGGTAATTACGAAGAGGTATGTATTGCGCTGGGACAGAGCTTGATAACAACCTTAAAGGACTTTTGAAGCATGCACAGCAGTGCATGTGTCCCTCACATATATGAGAAGTGTTTAGTTGGCACTTGGATAACTGTTATTTTCTCTACATAAAAGAAGTCATGAGCTCTCAAGTAGGTTCGGTTGCTTTAATATGAAACCAGGCTTTGGATTAAAAAGAAGCAGGAAGAAGCTTCTCACTAGTTAACTACAGAAGACCTAAGTACAGATATTTCAAAACATGCCATGTCAAATATTCAGATTAAACATCCACAGTTTAACAAGAAGTAAACACCAAAGTAAATAAAGTAATAATACAGTTGCATGTGCTTTTGAGATGTGACATTAGCCTATACTACTGTCTGCTTTTCTCAGCAGCATCCACAGTATACTTGATTTTTTTTATTATTTTTATTTTTAACTATGAGAGAAAACTATTTGAATATCAGCTGACTCCTCCTACAAGCAAGATACAGGCATAACAGTTCAGTTTTCACCATTATATCAGCGCAATAGAAATGTGACGCCCATCTACAAGAAGGGCCGGAGGGCTGACCCGGGGAACTACAGGCCTGTCAGTTTGACCTCAGTACCAGGGAAGCTCATGGAGCAGATCCTCTTGGGAGTCATCATGCGGCACTTGAAGGGCAAGCAGGCGATCAGGCCCAGTCAGCATGGGTTTATGGAAGGCAGGTCCTGCTTGACGAACCTGATCTCCTTCTATGACAAAGTGTTGCGCTGGGTGGACGAGGGAAAGGCTGTGGATGTGGTCTACCTTGACTTCAGCAAGGCTTTTGACACCGTCTCCCACAGCATTCTCCTCAAGAAACTGGCTGCTCTTGGCTTGGACTGGCGCACGCTTCGTTGGGTTAGAAACTGGCTGGATAGCCGGGCCCAGAGAGTTGTGGTAAATGGAGTCAAATCCAGTTGGAGGCCAGTCACTAGTGGCGTCCCCCAGGGCTCGGTGCTGGGGCCGGTCCTCTTTAACATCTTCATCAATGATCTGGACGAGGGCATTGAGTGCACCCTCAGTAAGTTTGCAGATGACACCAAGTTAGGTGCGAGTGTCGATCTGCTCGAGGGTAGGAAGGCTCTGCAGGAGGATCTGGATAGGCTGCACCGATGGGCTGGGGTCAACTGCATGAAGTTTAACAAGGCCAAGTGCCGGGTCCTGCACCTGGGGCGTAATAATCCCAAGCAGAGCTACAGGCTGGGAGATGAGTGGTTGGAGAGCTGCCAGGTGGAGAAGGACCTGGGAGTGATAGTGGACAGTCGGCTGAATATGAGCCAGCAGTGTGCTCAGGTGGCCAAGAAGGCCAACGGCATCCTGGCTTGTATCAGAAATAGTGTGACCAGCAGGGCTAGGGAGGTGATCGTCCCCCCTGTACTCGGCTCTGGTGAGGCCGTACCTCGAGTACTGTGTTCAGTTTTGGGCCCCTCGCTACAAGAAGGACATCGAGGTGCTTGAGCGGGTCCAAAGAAGGGCGACGAAGCTGGTGAGGGGCCTGGAGAACAAGTCCTACGAGGAGCGGCTGAAGGAGCTGGGCTTATTCAGCCTGGAGAAGAGGAGGCTCAGGGGCGACCTTATCGCTCTCTACAGATACCTTAAAGGAGGCTGTAGAGAGGTGGGGGTTGGCCTGTTCTCCCACGTGCCTGGTGACAGGACGAGGGGGAATGGGCTAAAGTTGCGCCAGGGGAGTTTTAGGTCAGATGTTAGGAAGACCTTCTTTACTGAAAGGGTTGTGAGGCATTGGAATAGGCTGCCCAGGGAGGTGGTGGAGTCACCATCCCTGGAAGTCTTCAAAAGACGTTTAGATGTAGAGCTTAGGGATATGGTTTAGTGGGGACTGTTAGTGTTAGGTTAGAGGTTGGACTCGATGATCTTGAGGTCTCTTCCAACCTAGAAATTCTGTGATTCTGTGATATGTTTTATGTCACTCAGAGGATTAGTTAGTCTCAGTGGATAGCTAAAGCAGGCAGGATAGAAATATCTCATTCAGCAGAGAAGTGCTACAGCTGCTTTAAGCAATACATTGCCACAATACCATTGGTTCTATTTGGCAAAAACTCCTTCTCCTTAACCTCCCCAGTTCAGCCAATCTCACCCCAGGTGTAACTTATTTGAGACTTAATTCTTCTGTCTTCTTGAAGTTAGACTGTTAGCAGTACTCACTTGAGAATTTTCATTTTCTATAAATAAAGAAAATGGAGCCCAAAGGCCAAAGTCTCCCCCAGGTATACAGAGAACATAAATGCCAGCAATATTCATCCTGATAGTGTGTTGCTGATTATTTGTAGACTGTAGAGCTCTTGGATCATTTGGAATAAAATGCCACTGCCTTGCAGCTGAGTTATACCTATTTCAGAAGACTAGCATTTGGAAAAGAATTAGAAATTAACAAATAATACACACAAGCTACTAGCTACACTAAATGTGTTTTCATGCTCAGACTCAAAATGCTACCAATGTAATCATTGATGAGCACTCTAAGGAAATGACAGAATTCAGACTAAAAAATCCAGTGGTTGTTTTGCATTTGCATTAGTGAAGTGCCTTTGATCATACAATACTTGTTATGCTTTGTTCATATTCATAAAGGTGTGCTCATGCTTTTTGCTCGCCATTGTGTTGTTACTACAGTACTTTAATGCAGCATTTGCAGATTCAGGCTGGTGCTTACGTGAGGGACCTTAAGGAAGAGATGCTGGAGGAGTCCTTACACATTCATAGAATAAATACTCATTAGATTATTAGTCTTTTTAAATGTTCCCCTTTTTCGATCTCTTGTGGCAGTCTCAATCTTTGCGTGGCTCATTTTATAACATTTGTCTGATTATTAAATGCTTTTGCAGTTCTTTAGCCTCTTCACATCCTGTGCTCAAGCACCCACAATAGGTCTGTGATAACCCAATTGTTTTTACCTGCTAAAAATAATAATTAAAAAAAAAGGCAAGAAATATCTAACCTGAAGTTTCACTGTGCAGTCTGCTTATCTCTGAACATTCAGACAGCATATTCTTAGGATATAATTTCCAAATTCAGGGCAAGAAACATATTTTGTGTATTCAGTGCATAATTTTGATATAGTCATACAGTAACAGAACTGGTACCTTCCAGAGCCAGGTGAGCACAACTACTTGCTGAGAGATGTGGTGGTGGTTTATTTTATATTCCAGACCATACTTGCTCCAGTTACTCAAAGAAAACATACCTGTGTGCTTACTAACACAGAAAAATAGTTCTTTTACTCATAACTAATACAGACAATTTTGCTTAATTAAAAACAATCACTTTAATGTGGTATGGCAGTAAGGAAAACTATTAGGATCTCAGTGATGAAAGTTCCAAAAACATACTAACTATGGGAAAAAAAAAAAAAGGCATTATAAGGAAACCGTTGTTCAGTTTTGCCTCTAGTCTTCTACTTTTGTTCTTTTCAATAATATTCATACAGTTCTGACAATGAAAAAGTTATTCCTTTAAGAGTTGGAAAGTACAAAGATGAGACTGAAAGGAGTATTCTTGTGAAATATTTAAAGGCTATTTGTTAAGAACTTTAAGATTCTTGGCATAATATACTGTGGAATTGCACATTTATTTATTTCAATAAGATACTTTCATTACTGTGAGAAAGTTTTTTTCCTTTGTCCTCCAACTTACTGGTTTGATTTTATAGTAAAAGGCTAAAGTAAAGGAAAGTTCTTAATTCTGAAAGTTTAGTGGAGAAAGCATTTTGACTTGGACCTGAACCATTCAAGCTACACAACTGTCAACTACAGTTGTTATTCTGGTGATTTGAAATCAACTCTTCATGCTTCACAGGTGACAAGAAATTTTGCTTAATTTTCAAACTATGCATGCATGGGATATGAGTTTGAATTTCAGATGGCTGATCAAAATAATGTAGGAAAGCTCCATTCATGCATTAATTCTTTTAATGCAGTTATTCATGTGTAGTATAAAGTTACAGTGTAAATTTCATTTTATATGGAATATTTATTTAGACAGTTCAGTTTAAACATCTGAAACAAAAACAATTCAAGAATCCCACTGCAAAAACCAGCTCAGTTTATTCTCATGTCATGGGAAATGCAACTATTACATTCAGTGAGATGAATGTTGGAAGGTACTGGTCATAGAACAGCACTTGAACTTTTCAGATGTGCAACTTTTATGCAACAGGATACATATGAGCATCAAATCCCAAAGTGAGGTGATGGGGCAAGGAATGGTTTGGGAATTCTCACACTTTGGGGTAGTCAGCTGTCTGCAACAGCTCTGGGATTTGAATGAGTAGAGAGTTAGTGCACACCTGTTAATTAAAGGGAGTGAAAGACTGCTATTAAACTGGCTGAGTCACCACCGTGAGTATTCTGAGTTCATCTATTGAGAGGAATAACTGGAAGAATACCCTTAGACTGAAGTAATAAACCCACACTTGCAATACTCAAAATTTGTATCTGATTTCCGTAACTATTTAACACATTGATATTTAAATTGTTTTCATTGCCAAGAGTTCAACAGGCAAGGTTACAAAATAAAGTGCCATTTAAAATTAAGTGGGTAGATATCTGTCAGAAACAACCATTTTAGGGCTATGTCTGAGGCATATGAGATGACAAATGATAGAGTAAATAGAGTCCACTCCAAGCAGCAGTGTAAAAAGAGGCCCTACCTCAGATGGCAAAAATAAATGTAGTGATGAGATTGATTCATACCAGCTGTGGATCAGGCCCACTGTCAGAGGAGAGTGGGATCAAAACCAGGAGCCCCTTAGCAGGATAGTTTTACTGAAATCAAGTCTTTAGAATTACATGGGAGCTGAAGGTATGTGTTACAGAATTTTGTAAAGTGTGGGGATATTTTATTTATGTTAAAGAAATGCCAGTGTATTGCTTTTTGGCTTGGTAGATTTCACTCTCAACTTTCTAGTCTGAGCTTTGTATGGTCTTGTAATTTTATGTTTATTTTTAATTGTTTATGTTAAATCCTATAACCCTAGCAGTGATATTTAGATGCTGAATACCTCAGTCTAGTCAACAAGGATCGTTGCTAAATTTAACTGGAAAACTGATGAAATAGCCTGAGAAGGTACAAGCCTTCATAGAACCACTCAGTGATTCGTATGTGTTCCCTTGCAGGGGCAGGGAGGAGGAAATAATGAGGTGAGAACTATTTTATCCCAGCAGTTTTTTCCTGAGGAGTTAATAGGGTGGTGGGCTTTGGCCTTGATTTGGTAACTGGAATTGGTTGGCATGGTAAGATGAATTGAAGGTAAGGGCATATATTTTTTTTCCTTCACTGAGGTTCTTTAACCATTTTCTCTAAGTTGATTAGATTTATGAGGTCAGAGCTTAAATCTCGGACTATTTTATTTTATTTATATATATATATATATATATGGTATTTTTTTTTCTCCCTCTTGTTCCTGCTCTCTTGCATTCATTGCAGTCCCTGGGTCTGGTAGTTTAATACAGTGTGTGGAGTGTGCTTGATCTTGGCAAGTAAATGTTCTTGTTAGTAAGCCCAGAACATCAACATGGTAAACTCACCTCCCTCCCTCTGTTTCCCCTAGTGAGCTTTAGGAAAGAGGTCTCTAAGAGAGTTTGAATCTTGTTGGTCTCACTGAAGTGAGTAAGGCTGATGAAAAGCAGAGGAATCCTTTTGATTACAAGTGATTGAAGTGTACTTGAGGATTTTGCTCTCTGAAAGATAAAATTGCAGGCCTGTCACCTGAATAAATAGTTCAGAGAAGAGCTATTGAAGTAGCATCTTGCTATCAACTGTAAGACAAGTAAATTGTAACTTCATTTATATTCACTGAAACTGTCTAACGATATATATTCCTGATGTTGGTAACATGCAATTAATATAATATTAATATAAATGCAATTAATAATTATGCTAAAAGTTCTTAAATGTCAGTGTGTGGTGTATTAGGTTGCCAGTACTTCAAAGCTATGGCAATAGCAATCCTTATTGTACTGCTATAGCCTCCCTGTGAAAGCATTTTAAAAAGAAGCTCAAGGAAGTAGTTTCACAAAATTTTTGTTTCTTCAGGTTTGTAGTTTTCCAGCTCAAAGAGGCATGTTGGCAGGTAACCAGTTTGTGTGTCAAGTTTCTATGTAGAGAAGACTAGCATCTTGTTAGTAACTACCACTCCTAACAGGAACTGGTGATGACTTGTTGGCATTTAATATGTTGTTTTGTTGTTCTTGTGGTGTTTTTCTTTTTTTTTTTTAAAGCATCAAAAGCTGCTGTCTCAAAGTATTCTAGTATATCTCTAAATGATCGTCAGTCTTGTGAAATATGAGACTGTGCTTCTGAAGGACACCTGCTCAGTCACCTGACTTTAATTCATACGAAATACACTGTTGCTTGTGATCATACTGAGTTAATTCCAGTTTAATGCTTAGCATCACCATTGGTCTGTGTGTGCAGCACATCATCTCTCTAATTTTTTGTGTGCTGTAGTGGGATGTTTTGCAGTGAATGTGCTTAGCCAAGCATTTGGGCTTTGAAGTTCAAAATTACAGTTCTGAAGACATGCTTCTTTCTAGCTTGTAAAGCAAATTGTGGTATGCCTACAGGGTATGGAGTCCTTTAATTCTGGCATATCTTTGATGGTGTGGGCACCTTATTCCTGGCCATCTGTATACCTTTAATAGCTTCAATTAATCAATATTCTCTGTGAAGTATTACATGTGTGAGAAGTCTCTATGGGATTAGCTCACCTGTGGGGAACATGGTTTCCTTGCTTTAAAATGCTGTCCTCCATCATGGTAGATAGAGGTCACTTTCAAATGCTATTTAACTTCAGATCCTGTTAGCAAGATAACTAACTCTCTTGAAGCCCCAGTAGCTTCATTTGGAAAGAGTGGGGCATCACCCTCTTTTGAGTACTGTCAACAGCACTTACCTTATTTTACATTTTAGAGGATGTGTATAACAGTCTGTGGAAAAACTGCCATACGTGTTATGGGTTTAAAGCTCGGGCAACACTTTTGCTCTTGCAAACAACCTCTAGGAAGCCACAAATCAAACATCAAGGCCCAAGTCTCTGCCATAAGATGAATATTACCAAGTTTCTGTTAGTTTTGTGAAGTCTTAAACTAAAGAGGCCATATCTCTCTGAATCAGATAGTATCACTGAGTTAATTCAAAGGGAAAACTGAGAGCTTTAAAGATATGGTTATTGTGGAAGTAGATAAAAATAAAAAGACTTTAAGGGCATAGGTGAGACTTGGCTTGAGCAGGGAAAAGCAATGATAAAAGTGGCTAGGTGATCCTAGCTTCTAATGCACTGCCAGGGGAAATAGGATAGGTTGTCATGAGAGGCTACGTGTGCTATGGCTAGTAGGAAATGGTATTGGCGAACCTTGAAAATATTTAAAGCAAGGCAATGGAGTTCAACTCTTCTCACATTAGTTTTAATTGTCACTTTAGAATTTAACTGTGAACCTTGTTCCTATTTTTATTTGATACAGAAGCAATTAAGAGAATATAGGCAGCACTTTTCAAGATAATGTGATCATCTGTCATTGCAGCCTCTTTTTCATATATCTCAATTTTGTTTCCTTTCTTTGCTGACTGCTAAGTGAATTCTTTAGATATTGAAGATCCTTTCTGATGAGCTGCAATGAAGGGCCAGATCCCTGGTTGTCTGTGTTCCCCTTGCAAGGGCTGATGTGAGGAGAGGGGAAATCAAGGATTATAGGAACATAGGCACAGGGGATTGCTCTTCATCTAGTACTGTCGCTTAATCTGACTAATATATTAATATATACAAGACATAAGTCTGGGCCACGCAAGGGAGGAGCTGCTGCTTGCTGGGAACTCCTCTGAGTGGCCTGAGCAAGGAGCTGAATGTAAGCTAGTGCACCCTATGAGCATGAACATTGTGTTCTGCAGTCAGAAGTCATTTTCAGTTAAATTTGAATAGCAATGCATGCAGTAGTGTTTGAAGAATTAAGTTCTAACTGTGATAAAGACAAATTACTTGTTTCTTTATGACTGGATGCTAACAATAAGATTGTAATAATGAACTCGGAGCAGCTTCTGCTAAGCTATAGGTCTTCTTCCTCAACACATCTTTTGTATTCTGGTGTTCAGCATCTATTTCCTCTGTGGTTAAACTTGACTTTAAGTAAAATTACAATACTGGCAAACACTGGAGAACTGTGGAAGTTGGGTTCCCTGCTCTTTAGTGTTGTTGCAGAAAGTCAACCACTGGAACTTGAGATCACCACACAACAAATTCTTCAGCTTTGTTTTTGTCTTTTCCAGACAGCTGAGTAATTGCCCAGTCTCTTAGGTATAGAGCCTAGTGAATGATTGTCTTGTTGCTTTCCTGACAGATGCTAAACCTGCTACAAATTAAGTTGTCTACTAGTTTTACCAGGCGAGTGGGGCTGTGTTAGTCAGTACTTAAGCTGAAGGAGGAATGTGGAATGTGTATTGGAACATGAACCGAAACTTTGGTCATGGAAGCCTTCAGGGGTTGGGTTGGGTTTGGTTTTCCTCTGAATTTTGTGTGGAATTTGATGCAGCTCAAGCAATAAAGTCATCCTAGATTTTCCTTCATCCCTGCTTACTAGATGGGAAGCCAAAGAAAATGCGTGAAGTAATTCCCTTTTCACAGGTTCCAGCACTGCTGTTCCCTGATACAGGGCAGATGATAGCATGGCTTGGTCAAATTTGGGGAGAGTCAGTCAATACACTGTTCTTTGCATTTGTGGCTACCTCTGGCAGGTGTTCTCTTGCATGCATGAGCCTGTCTCCTTGGCTCTCGTAAGATCATTGAACAGCAAGGGTAGCTTCTGATCTGGACAGAGGCTGGATGCATCTGCATTGGTCTTAACTTCTTTTGTTAATCAAGCTATGGAACTAAAAACATTATCTAAATTCTGTAAAACTTTTCTACATGAATATTAGTGAGTCAGGGACCTAATACTCATCATTTAATCATGACTATAATGTCCTGCTTGTCTACAGAATGGTTCCATTCTGCAGAAGGCATTGATTAAACTTCATCGCAATGCTATTTCTGTATGTTTTCTGTTTCCTCAGCTATGTTTTTTTACCAAGCGTGTCATTATCCCTTCCACAACCGAACCTTCTGGAAAGGAGCAAAAGCTTTGGGGGGCGGGGGGGTAAGAGGCGGGCAGCTTTTATCATTTTAAATTTCTCACAGATTGCTCAGGGTAGCAAAACAATGAATGTTTCATTATTACCACAATAGATTAAAACATCTGCAATAAATAATGCTGATGGCTATTTGTGATGGCACAAAGTATTGTTTTTGTTCTCTTTTATAAAATTACAGCTCATTAACTGTCATAAAGCAAAGATACCATAAATAAAACAACTAGTAGTGTTTCATTTCCCAGAAATGTGAAAGCCTGCTGGTTGGGAACTTTGAAAAGTTTGTTTTCACAGCTGGAGCAGTCAAGTATCTGAGTATGTTAGAGTCTGTCACTTCTGTGGCCAGAGAAATTATGAGGATTCAAACAATTTTGTTGGTCCTCATCACAAAGCTAACATTGCTCTTATCTTCCTTCTCATCATGAAGCACTTTCTACTTAGATTACAAGATGCCTGTACTGAGCAATAAGAATATTTTTAAGTGAAGTAGTAATTATAGAAGGTTTATTAATTGAAAAGAGTAATTAGGTAAGTTGGTCTGACTTCCAGAATAATAGAAACCACTGAATAGTTACCCCGGTATGTCCCCATGTTGAACCAGATTTGTATTTAGACCTCTTTTGAAATGACACTATAATCTTAATGGCAAGTTGTTTATAATAATCCAATTGGTCCTTCATCAAAGATCAACTCACCTCACATCACTGCAATTTTATGTGTGCGCTCAATTTTCAAGCCATGGGAATAGACTTGAAGTAGATCGCTTACCTCATAGATGTGCAATGATGTAACTTCAGAATTGTTTCCAATTTATTTTCCATAGACAGGCTTTTACATAAAAAGTTCATTTGAAAAGTAAAATAATTTGAACCATACCTCATGTCTCAAGTTCTGAACAGTGGTTCAAGTTTCCAGTCCCAGATTTTCTCCCGCGAGTCTTGGTATTTGTGACAGTTATAATCGTGTGGTCGTTACGGGATCACTTGGAATTTTTTCCCTGGCCAGGACACAAGTCAGATTCGTGCTGGAGCTGTGGGCTGCACACATGCTGCATCTCATGGTGGAACACTTGAGCCTGCAGCTGTAGACTGCACAACAGGAAATCCTCCCCTGAATTTAACATTTCTCGACATTAAGGCTAGATCTGTATTTTGGCTGTAGCTGTGTGTACATTGAAACAATGGAGTGATGTACAGCACTCTTTGTTCCTTAGGCAATTAAGGATTAGATTAAAAGAACTTGTGTGGCAGTTTGAATCTAAGTATTTGTATGTCTGCACAATATAATCCTCTAGTTCAAGGTTCAGCAGACATCAGGTGACAGGGTTTTTATTATTGTTATTTGGTTCATTTTTTATTGGGGTTGTGGTGTGTTTTTTTTTTTTTAATTATTATTTAATATAGGAAAGATTATATTTCTGATATTATAAGTATCAGAAATGCCCTTGTGTTATAGGATTGTCTTCCAAAGGAGAGTGTGGAGGCTGTAAACTTGTAGGAACCGTGAAAATAGCATTTTAGGATTTAGGTTGCAATATTTAGGATTGCATGGAAGGAAAAAAAAAAAAAAAACTCACTAGAGTATTTAATAAGAAAGGAAGTACTTGCATAACATGTCACCACAAATAGGATACTGATACTTCAAGGGATGTATCAGTTCTGGGTTTAAGTGCAAATGCTTTCTTGGGTATCTGCTACTGGACACCTGTCTGAAAGAGGATACTTGGCGCCGTGCTCTGATTTACCATCTACTGGTTGATCCTCCTAGTGATATTTATTCCTGTTTGTGAAATTGCCAGTGTAGAAGGATATAATTTTGTACGTTAACTTTGAGTTAAGTCAGTCTTACAGAAAGGATGCTCACATAGGATTGGGGAATTATAGGCATATTTTGGACAAACAATCACACAGAATCACAGAATAAGCCCAAGCCTCTTCAAAGGGTGAGGAGGCCTTCAGGACAGAGGCAAGCTGGCTGCGCTTGTTTCTGCTAATGACACTGATAATCCCTTGCAGAGTTTCCATTTGCTTGCAGGTTGTGTTGCAAGAATACTTGACCCTATTTTCTCTCCTCTAAGGCAATGTGCTGATTTTTTTGGAAATATGGAAAACATTCTCTTGTTCTGTTTTGAAAATTAGATGAAGCTCCAACTTTGCTGCCATATGAGGCAGAGTTGAGCACTTAAGTTAATTTCACTGATGTTAACTTTGGTAGTTTTTGTTTTGGCTTTTGGATAAATTAGTATGATATATCCTTTTCTAAGTCACATTTTTAAGAATGTTTTTCTGGATTAAGAGTTCAATACAGCTTTCAGAAAGAAAAGATTGTAATGTGCATTACAAGTAAGTGTCTTCACTAGTTATTTCTTCTTTAAAATCTGGAGAAGGACAGGATAACTGAGGTGGGGGCTCCTTTTTCTGAACAGCATACCTTTTTTTTAAAAAAAAAAAAAACAACTCTTAATTATATGAAAAGCAATGAAGCAATTTTGTTCTTGTTTTATTATCTACATGGGGATAGTAAGGGATGGTGTGATTTGTTTTGAGTGTTCCCCCTCCTCAGTTCCTTGCTCCTTTGTGATAGTTGACATCTTTCAGACTTGGGCACAAATTCTGGCTGGGCTGAGCAATTACACTAGCTGTGCTTTTACTGTCTCTTTGTACATGCTTGCAATGTACAAAACAGTTGCATTTTGCAAATATCAGCTGCTCCAAGTGAACGTGCATACGTCAGTGCTGCGCAAGACAGTTTTGTGCTTCCAGAGCCCTGGAAGCAGTGTAGTCCCACTGTAACTGGTCTAAGCAGGGCCATCGTGGCTGCTTCGAGGTCTCAAGCTATTTGTTTGGGATGCTTGAGATGTTTCTGAGCACAGATCAGTAATATATGGTGCAGTGCAGATGTTCCTTGGTGTATGATACTTGGCACTGCTCTGTGGAATAACTTCAGTGGTCTGAAGCTTTTTGAACAAGAGCATCTCTGTCCTTAAGTAATATCAGAGGATGGCTAAGAAGCATTGATTTCAGATAGAAAGCATAGATCTATATAGACCAATACCCATGCACTTCAGTGTAGAAAGTAATCACTACAAATGCTTAATATCATTGATGAACATGAATCTATTAACTGACTTGTAAACCTAAAGGTAGTTCTGCATTTAGTTCAAGAAAAAAAAAAATGGTTCTGAAGTATAGCAGAAAAATGTCTCCAAGCAATTTATCCATAATAAAAGGCTTGTCACCACAATGCAGAAAATGTGGACCTGTGGAGAATTTGTGCATGTCTGTGCTGGTGTGACAATGATCTCAATGGACCATAACTTAATCTACACCCTGGAATGTACTAGACAGCTTGCCTGAATCTGGGAGATCCTGGCACTGAGCCTGCTATCTGTACCTTGTGTCAGCTATTCCTGAGTTATTTTGTCTTCTGCTTCCTTCCTATTACGATAGCAATCTCTAAAGAAACACTTGTTCCTACTGAGCAGCCTAAATGACATCTGTGAGAATGACATGCAGATGCAGCAGTTCCTGTGTGCTGCAGAATCTGACTACTCTCAACTAATTGCAGCTGAGGTTGGCTGAGGACATCCAAATCAAAAAGTATTTTACAACTTAAGGTTATCAGGTTGGTTCTCTTTATGTGATGTCCCTGAAAACCACTGCCTGTGTGACACTTGGAATAAACCTGCAGAGAAATCTTGTGGTCTGGAAGAATGTGTGCACATGTGTATTTTTTTGTATAAATGCGCACGTACTTACCATAGTTGCAATATTGTGTAACAGAGAAGAGGTCTGAAAGCACAGGGCTAGGAAGCTGGTATTGCCCAGCTGTAAATGTCCATTTGTGAGGCTGCAATGTGCACCTTAATAATCCAGGAATGCCCTTAGAGCTAAGGACAACAGACCAGCTATGTGCTGTGGGTTGTGAGGTTTCTTGAGGGTGTTGGGGAGAGTGCTAAGTCTCTAGTGATAATCCCGTGTCTGGATTGATTTGCAAGTCAGCTGCGTATAATGTATGTGGGATATTACTGATAGTAATACTTATAATTACTGTCTACTTAAAAATGCATAGTAATGAACAAAGCACTCAAATGCCAGGAATAAAAATTTTCTCAGTGACCTACAGATGGCAGACCAATATAACAGATAAGCAATGTGCTGTAAGCATATTTCTCTGAATATTAGAAACATCGTACACCCTATTTATGTAGGTCCTCATGGAGAAAGATGTTTTAACTAAGTCACTATAAAATTTAAGCAGTTTCTTGCTCAGTCTCAGAATATGTTCAAGATATTTTGCTTTGTGCTATAAATTACATTCAAAACTAAAGCCAAAAGTTCTAAGTTGGAAATGTTTCAACTATTGTTGGACTTGCTGAAGATGTTGATAATCAAAGCTGAGCATGTACAGTAGCCTGTATAGATTGGCTTGTATGTAGTTTATCCTTCAAATGATTTTTTTTTTTGTATGAATGTTTCACTTGTTACTTATATCCAACTTATGTATTGTGTGGATCCAGGGTTTTTTTTGGTTTGCTCCCCTCCCCCTCATGAAAGACAATAAGTTTGTGAAACTTAGTTTTCTTTTTCAATCATTAAATAATAATAATAAAAAAAAAAACTAAATAAAAATAAAAAATGGTCCAGAAGGAAGAATCATAGATGCAATAAAGCTTTATTTTCTCTTCATTTTGGGTACTGAATTTTAGTGGATGATTTGATACTCTTCTGCATCTTTAGCTCATAAAAGCTGAAATTCTAGAAGCCCTAAAATAAATGAGTCTTTTGCCTCATATAGAGGAAAAAGAACTTATGGTGGGCCAGGAGGGAGTTTTATGATAATGTGGGCTTATCCAACCTTGTTGTTCAGTGAATGGTTAACAGAAAACACATCTTAAACTCCTTATTCTCTCAAGTGTTTGCACTTATTGTATAATGAATCATTTTAAAATAGTTGGAAGAGAAAAAGCTGTTGTATGTGGTATACCTTCAATAATGGCTATGTGGCTAGAAAGACAAACTCACTTTAGTGAAGTGTTTTAGTGTTTTTTAATGATTGTAGATTAAAATAGGTATATTTAAAATATTGCAGAGGATGGAAGTGATTACAACCTGCCACATAAGGCACTACTCAGGAAATTAAAGAACAGGGGCTTAAAAGCAGACCCCAAAAAATGGGCTTACCAGACTCTCTCACAAAATGCTTCAGCAACTTTTTTTAACTAAAAAATGCTCAGTTTCAACCTACTGACTGGAAAATATTTTGACATATTTTTGAACTGTTTTATATTATGGAAATCAAACAGACTGTCATGACAGATTACCATTTAGGCAAGGAGAAACAACGCTGGTTTAAGCACTGTGCAGGTCTGTGGTCTGCGCTCTACCATGCTGTCATGGCTAAGGCTGTCCTAACTACTAATCAGAAAGTGTTGTTATGGCTGTTAAAAATCTGGTGAACCAAGAGCTGCTAAATCTAATTCTTTTGGATGAGGGCATATTGACTCCACGAAGTGTATGCAGTCCCTCTGAGCTGCTCCTGTGCTGAGAAACCATGACAGTCATGGTCTGCTCTAGCTCATCTGCGTTATTTACCATGCATATGCTGGAGTGGGAAAAAGACTGCATCTGCCAGTACATTAACTTCAAATGTGAAGGGAAAACATCTGGATGTATATCTACTACAAAGATGAAACGTCAAAAGAGGCTACTGAGGTGTGGCCTTTGAGGTTCACTATATGTTAATAAAAGAGCCTTGCTGTGTCTTTAAGGTAGATGAGGAAAGTGGTCTTGAAGGTCTGCCTCTATCAGAAGCCCCAAGTGAGAATGATGGGTAAGGGAGGGTGGTGGTGACCAAGATAATTAATGCTCCATGATTCTAAGGGTGGAACTTCAGCCAGACAGGAAACTGGCTAGGGATTACGTTGTTTCTTTGTGCATGTCTCTGTGTTTTCCTCTAAACTGGGAATTATATTCAATCATAGTTAAAAGTGGAGGAAATGATCTTAATTTGAAAATGGCTGTGGTCCTGACACCAATCTTCCCTATCTTCAAACACCAAGAAGCAAATAAGAATGAGTAATGAAATGAAAAAATTAGTCAAATAAGTTCTACAAGTCTTTTGCTGACTCACGTAAAGAGGCTTCTGAATCAATGTTAAGTTGATCTGACTTCATACAAAATGAACAGCAAACTTTAAAATTATCTTTATATGTGTCCACAGTCTGACTTACAGCCTCAGAACTGGAAATTCAAATGCTAAAAATGTGAATTGTCTAGTACTGTGAAGTGCTGTTTATCATAATTGTAGAAGAGATGGGTTCTGACCCATTTTCCTTCTTCAGGCTTAGAAACTCAGCTTTCTCCCCCATGTGCCAGCATATATTATCTTTGTAGCAACAACTGCATGGCCCAAGTTACTTTGAAAGGTAATACTTACAATGTGCTTTCCCTACAATGTGACCTAGCACTTAGAAGACAGGAGGTTAGTGAAGATTATAGAAGCAGCTGTCTGCCTTATGCCACTCCCAAGCATTCTATGTGCCAGATTTTGAGGATCTGACAGAGCAAGGCATGTTACAACCAATATCTGTTCTTTTTAAGTATCCATATGAATATAAAGAAGTCAAAATAGTTTGAGGAATCCTCCTACTTTATGGTTCACTAGATTGCCATGACTCTGACATCCCCAGTTTGGAAGTAAAAATGTGTTGTTGCTTTTCCCAAGCTACTATGGGGAGACCGTTCCCCAAGCATCTACACAGGGAGCAAGAAAAAGTGAACTGGGATCAGTTTTATTTTTTGCTATCCAAAATTTTCATTTACTTAGAGAATGCAGGGAAAGCGTAAAACTGTTCTTGTTCTCTTTGTCTCTTTGATTTTCATGTAACAGTATAAGCTTCGAGCCTGCAGTTTTACTATGTGCATATGGCTGCACTTGCATGGAACCATGCTGACTTCAGTGAGGCACCATGTAGGCACAGCAATCTGCCCACCCGTAAATTGTAAATCACAGGATCAGGAACATTGTTTATTGGGTGTTCTTGAAGGAGTAAGGCATTGGAAAGTGCCTGTAGGGTGACAGCATATGCTCTATATGTTTTCCCACACAATCACACCAAGGCACAATGTTCCTGAGCAGGAACTACCCCCCCCTCTAACTGTATATGTGATGTTCAAGCTGATGACTGTGGTGCTTGCCTTGAAGTAAGGGCAAAGCAAATCTTGCTGTGGTAACTCTGTTTTTTAACTGGTTTTATAGTGCTAAAAGGAAAATGAATAGAATGCAACTTTCAGACTTCATTCTTTTTAAAATGAAAATGCATCTTTTTGTTGTTGTTGTTGCCACCTTGTTTTGTTATTGCTATTTCAGTTTTTGTCTGAAGGTGAGTTTCTGGGGACAAATTGTTCTTTACAGCAAGATAACAAATAGAGGTAATGATCCCTTATCATCGTTTTGAGCCCTTGAGGAAAAAAGGCACAGCTAATGTACCTTACAAGAAATGCATCCACCTGTTCTAACCTGGCTGTGCAACCTCACATGTGTTTTATCCATCTTATCTCAGAGTTACAAGTCCGGTTTGCTTGGGTACCACCATCAAATGAGACTGTTGTACCCAAACAGCAGCTGCGTCTGGCCCTGGGCCAGGCCTCACAAGAGCAGACGAGGAGCCATGCCTTCTGCCACACCTTCCTTCCTCTCTCTAAGCATCAGATGTACATCAAATACACTTGGAATATTTTTTTTATGGCATGCAGCTTACGCCCATTTTGCCTTTAGCAATCATCATTGTCTTGACTGATGTAATTAGTTCTATTTCACATAAATATATTTTTATGTAGAGGTGATAAAACAAAGACATGCAATGTAGCATACGGCTGAACTCACTGCTGAAAAGTTTCATGTTGCACTTCAGCTTTCATGTGAGTCCCACTATGGTCTCTAATTTATCTAAGGCTTGTCTCCAGTTTGTTTCATTATTTAATGAAGACTAAAAATTGTTCTCTGTTAATAATTGAGTGTATCAAAGAGGACTGTATCATGTTTCTATGTTTTGAGAAGGCTGCACTAATTATCAGGAGGTGGGTAATTAAATACATGTAGTCTTACCTGTCTCTTTCAACTCAAATTTCAGGAGAGTCAGCTTATCTGAAGATATAAAGAAGATAAAAGTAGCAGTAGAATATGTTAAGTATATGTTTTTTTTAATGCAGAGGCACTGTGTTGGGTTCTTTAGGCGCAATGGTGACCAGAATGCTTTCAAATGCTAAAAGGTCACATTTTATTAGAGCATAAGCAAACTGTTTAATACCCAGGAGATTTGAGTCTTCTGTTAAGACAGAATAAAACCCCAATGGGTTAAGACATGACTGTCCTTTCCTGCTGGTCTGTGAGGCCTTGCACTCAGCCCAGCAATAAGCCAGCCCTGTTCTCCGATCTACTGCAGTGTGAGGTTGGGTGCACTGCCTCCTGCTTCACCATTTGGACTTGACTGCATCCTGCTGCATTTGGATTTCTTTTTCCTAGATGTTGCTTGGTTGGTCCTGTGGAACTGTCTTTGACTCCTCCAAGGGGCAACTAGAGCTGTGTTGCTTTTTTTTTTTTTTTTTTTTTTTTCCAAAAAAGAAGCAACAGGGCTAGGAAGAGGCTAGTAATGTCCAAAATACAATGTGACAGTAGACAGAAGTAAAATAGTAGTTAGTAACAGTATCATCTAGATTTATTGTCTCTTTCTGCTAGTGTGGGGCACAAAAGAAGGTTAGGAGGGTAGGATTGAGAAGGGAGTGGGTCAGCTTTTTTGGGGGAGGAAGGTTAGAGACTGTCATAAGTCACTTTGTGTTTTTAGGCACTACATTCTGCTGCATTATCGAGAATTTAAGAGCAACTCTGATATGCCTTTGGCACTATAATTTCAAAGAACGGGATGTGCATGACTATAGTTGAGCAACTTCTTTTGATGTTTCACAATTATCCTGTAATATACTTGTGATTTAATTTCCATTAAATGTCACTAGCAGATTAATCTCTCTTAAAATGCCAAAGAGGCAAACAAATTAATGGCTTATTATCAAATAATTTTAGCGCTGGATGAGAAGAACATAAGAAAAGTTGATCTTGCTCTAAATCAAGGATACAACCTGGTGGGCAGGTTTATGTAGAAGGGATTGAAATACTAAATATTTATTTTTCTCTCACTATACATTGGTCCTTCTCTGAATAAACAATTGTCCCAGTATCTGATGGGGGAATAGATCATATATCACATGAAGTATTATTGTGGCATATGTGGTAAGCATTCATTTCTTAAAGGACTTTTTTAAAGATGGATTGATTTATTTTATTTTTTCCCTGGGGCATGTTTTGGATGAGCTGAATTACACCTAACTTGGTTAGCTGCAGTTGTACCATGTGACGTTTGAATGTCTAAATTGGTTTACTCATGATATGCTGGAAGCTTCTTTTGTTTCCCACAACTGGTTTTTGTCACCACCTGTTTTTGTTCTAGTACACTGAAGACTTTGTTAGAACAGTGAACTCTAGGGGAACATAATGATAAATTGTCTTACCATGTATTTTTTGAAGTGTAAGAGCAATATATTTTTAACTCCTTCAGTCTTGTTTGCAGCAATGTCATGGGCTTGCTTAATTAGGTCTAACTTCATGTGATGCAGTAGGGGCACTCCAGCAAGAGCTGGGACAGGAATATCCTGGTGCCTGACACTTAATGAAAAGAAGGAATAAAAAAATGTCCTCAAGATGCTTGCAAGTATTTCCTAGGCTTTTCTTTTTAATTTTAGGTGAAAAGAAAAAAATGGAATAAGAAAAGGAATAAAAATAATGCCACCATTAGCACCAATGGTGACAGCTTGAAGTAGCATTCCTGCTGTATAGGAACTGTCACAAAGGTGTGTGTTTCATGAAAATCTGTACGTTGAAAACTGATAATGTACAATTATTTTTTTATCCCTTGCTGATTTATATTGCTAGTACTCTTATGTCTAATTCAGTCTTTTGATTCTACTTGAATTCTTTAAAGGTAACCGAAACTCGTGATCTTTACCTAAGTAGAATTCTTTCCTATTTTTTTTAATTATTATTATTGGACTGTAACATTCAGTTAATGCTGCTTAAGTTCTTTCATTACTTAACACAAATAGTACAGGCAAAAATATAGGCTAAGTTCAGATAGCGTTTGCTTGGGCATGTCTCTTCTCTGGAAAGAGGTAGAAACAGCTGCAAAGACATAGAGTTTCTTTCTTTTTCTGCTCTATAGTTTCTTTCTTTTTCTGCTCTATAGTTGCCCAGACTAGTGACAGCTCTGGCAAGGCTTAAAGACAGAATTCAGTTGCAAAAATGTGCATGCATGTTGTGACTTTGTTACATTGTAGTATCCTTCTTAGTTTCCAACTTACTTTGTCACTGATATCCCATAGATTCCTGTCTTGTGCCAGTTACATGTAGGATGTCTGGGATACCCGAAAGTGAATAAGAGAGCTGGAGACTAGGAAGAATATCATAAGCCATCCAGATGTTATTAGGCACTTGTGTTTAGGCAATTACATGCAATAAAACTAGGCAAATCTTTGCATTATAAATGAAGGGCATTATTGGGTTGGTAATATTAAACTCATTCCCTGATGTTCTTTCTGAGGGTAATGATGCTCTTATCAAGGGGATGTTACTAGAATGGTAAGCATAATATCAGATGTAATGCTTCCTTTGACTTAAAATCAATGCTCTAGGAGAGTTAGAAACTCTGATCTGAAAAAAAAATGCTGAACACCATACCCCAAAAGAAATCAAGGCCTCTTTCATCATTGTGTCAAATCACATTTTGCAGTGACATACTCTTTGATACTTAGACCATTGAAGTCTTGTTCATAGTTACCTTGCCACACTGCAGTTAATAATGTTTATACTCTAATTTCTATAGCAGATGGAGGTAGTCTATACGTACATTGGAAAAGACGGATGGCACAGTGCAATCAGTGCTGCTATCATCTCTCTCAGCAATAATTCTAACAGCAAATTGAGCTAGGTTGGGATTTGGAAACCTTCCTCTGGAGTTTTCAGAAAACTATAGTGGCTGGTGATGTACAACATGAAAAAAGGATTTGGAGGAATGCCTCTGGTCTTCAGTGTCGAGCTGGTGATGGGGATTTTGTATGTTTTGTCAGGATACTAAATCATTTCATGTGTGATTATGCATTAATGATACTACTTTTCCACTCAAATATTGTAGTAAAGCATTGATATTATATAACAAAATAAGCTTTAATGTACTTGAATTCCTTGTTCCTAGCACAGAAAGTGGTGTGAAAGACTATAATACTGTATATTACTCACTGCTGCATTTTATATGCAAAACTTTGTAACTCCTAACAGAGACCTGGGGAGCCTCAGCTTCCCCTTCTACATAGCCCTTGGCTTTAATTGCTAACTCCAGACTTGCTTTTATATTTAGAGTACAGCTTGGTATTTGGTATGTTCTTTATGACCTACAGTCTTGTAGTCCCACAGCTCACAATGGGAGACCGAGTGGTTCAGGAGGTCATTCCACTCGAGGAAGTAAGCTCTCTTGCTTAATGGGCACTAAGGGCAGGATTCATCTCTTTCAAGGCAGTTAGAGAGAAGCACTCTGGGAGACAATTAGGATTGTTTCTTTCCTTTGATTATGGAGGAAACCTAGGAGCGCTGTTATTATAAGCTTTTGCAAGCAACTTGGATTCACGTCCATACAAAAAATAAAGTCTCTTCAGCTTAAGTCTCAATGAATTGCACTTTTTTCCTTATTAATCTTCATGATTAATTTGTTTTCACAGGAATCTCTTAAACTAGATAGAATGTTAAAGCAGTGTTGGATTTCAAAATAGGAATGATGAGTGGAATGCAATTTTTCATGTACTTTGTTAAAGTTCTAAAGAACTTCTTGCTTTATCTGCTTGTATCATGCACTTACAGTTGAGAGGTCTGTAGTGTAAGCCTCCAGATTTAGTGACGTTTACTTAACAACTGTGTGCCTTGTGCCTGTAGCTTGCTTTTAGCTTTATAGGTCATGTTGTTTATGTCCATTATGAGAGTGTCTTTGTATTTTTCCCCCTCTGTAAAATAAAGGGGATGTAACGACTGCAAAAAGCAGTGGGTTCTTCACTTTTTATTAATGATTGCTTACTACTACTAAGTCAGATGAGGGAAGAGCTTAAAACTGATTACATGTGCTTTCTATTAGACACACATCCATGGTATTTTAAGGAACTTGTCTGCACATACTAACTTTAAACAAAACAGCTAAATTCTGCCCTTATCTATTTTATGTTCAATTAGTTGATTGTGTGTGTCTGTAATCCATTAGCCCCTAGGGTGAAGTTATATGAAAGAAATACCGATGTAAGAGCTGCCTCTGAGGCTGTACGTGAAAGGAAATATCTGTATTATATATCTGTATTATTAATGCAAGTTTAATTTGCTCATCAATATCATTGTTTCTTCATGATTAATTTGTTTTCACAGGAATCTCTTAAACTAGATAGAATGTTAAAGCAGTGTTGGACCATATTTACTGAAGCTAGTTTTTCAAGCATTAAAAAGAAGGCTTATAGCCAACAAGAGGCAGCTTAAGACAGCTTCTTGTGTTCCTCTTTGGAGATTATGAGATATTGGGTCATTGAAATATTTCCTTTTGCAAGAAAGAATCAGGAAAATTCCTTAGTTTTAGGGTGATGCCAGATGACATGGAATGAATCTGCAGAAAGTGGACTGTAACTTAGTTTAATAAAGTACAGGTAGCACCAAGCCTGGCTCTCATGACTTGATGAAAAAATCTGATGTAGACAAGGTAATATGAAAAAACAAACAAACAAACAAAAAAAACCAACAAACTAACAACAACAACAAAAAAAACATAAAACAACAAAAATTTTAAGTTGGTCTGAAGAGAAATCTTACCCTCTTGAGAGGAAATGATCTCAATTTCACTAAAACAGGATCATGAGGATGGGAATGATTTTTGGAGGTAAGCTGAATGCCAAAGCTTGGCAAAGATCCTTGGAGCATGCCAAGAATTAATCTTAATTAAGAAACAAAATGACTTTTTTTAGACATTTTGCTGTTTTGAGCACATTAATTGGTTAATATGTTAGTTGGCTATACATTTTCAATAAGAAAAATAACGTAAGACTGAACTTTCATTTTATGTATTTAAGCTATTCTCTGTTGCTTCAGGGTGGATCTTGGCCTCTCAAATTCCCCCAGTAGTGGAGGAACCTTCCAGGTATAGGTGTTTTGCACAACCAGACACAGAGCTCCAGTTTTCTGCAGAGCTTTTTCTCAAAGCATCTATTTCACTTGCACAAATCCAAGTATGTAGTTGTCTGTGTAGTTTTTCAAGTGTGCGGAAAAGTAACAAAAATAAGTGATGTTAAACAAAACAGCACATATGTTTATTTTCTTGTGCTGCTTCTCTGCTACCTTTCAAGTTCCCCATATTTTGTGCAGAGTAGTAATGGAAAGACTAGTGGATAAAAATTCTTCCTGCTTGCTGAATGTAAATATGCTCCATCCTTGTTTCTATTTATATTCTTCTGGTAGTTTTCTGATGTAAAGCATTTTAAACTGAAGGAAATGGGAGTGTTTAGAAACATTGACATAGTGTTTTTTTGTTTGTTTGTTTTTCTGTACAGGAAATTGAAACATGAAAACATACATAAAATAACTCTGTAGAAAAATGTTACTCCAGGATAAAGGTGGTGTTAAAACTTAATTAATATGTATGTCCGCCTGTGTGCCTGTGAAAAAGTAATGGGGGTAAAAATCATAAAATGCCAAATTGCTACATGACCTTAAAAGATATGACTTTGAAGGCAAAACCATGAATTGATTGAAAAATCTTAATTGAAAACTTTGCTTGGAATTTTTTGGAGGCGAATCATTTAAAAAAATGCTAAGGTATCTTAATATGTAATAAAGATACCATCAAGACTAAAGTAACATTAGAAATATTACAGTAAAAGGGTCAACAAATAATATAGTTGGAAAGAATTTAAATGATGTTGCAAGAACTTTGTTATAAAGAAAAAAATTCTTATGAGTAAAACATCTAGAAAATGTACTGAGGAAAATAATTTTTAAATATAAAAAATATAAAAATAATTTTAAATATAACTCTCGGATTAAAAGACAGCCCTAAATAATTGTGTAACCTAAACAACAGTGAATAATCACTGATGTTAGAACTACTACCTACACTTTTAGTTTTGTTTTCCTGTGAAACAGATGTGAGATGCTTGTGAGAAAAATCAATCAAAATTATCTCATTCCTGATTAAAATAATAATAATAATAATAAAATGGTTGAAGGCTTACTATAATTAGTTAAGAACTTATTTAACACTAAATCAGCTTCAGTACTGGGTCAGGACATAAGGATAAGGGAAATTAGGATTTGCATCTTAATATGGATTTTTGATTTGCTTTGGAAATACTTAAGCAGAAAGGGAGAATTTCTTGAATTCTTTACTGCAAGAAGAGTGGTGAATTGACAACAATTTTCCGACTTAGTTCATTTGTCTACTGGGAAGTAGCCTCTGAATCAGATCAGAAAATACTTCTGATCATAAAGTAATTCTATGTATACAAGCAGATGCAGGATTTCTGTTTCTAGTTAAAGCATAGGCATGCTATGTACCTCCTTCAAAGTTTGTTAGTGATTGAGGGTTATTTCCTTCTTGAAGGAAAATTAATTCATACAAACATTTTTAACCTTTCAGAAATGAATGGCCAAATGTTTGTTCCAATGCTAGCAAGAAGGATTTAGTCTGGAGGAAATGGTACTTATTTCACAAGGTGGTTGGTTTGAAGGAGGAACCAAGAATCCAGTAATATTAAGAGTGCTGATTAAAAGATTTTGAAACATTATTTATGGATGCTTTAAATATAGGGTCCATTAGCTTGGAGTGATTTCTCCAGTCTTCTACTCCCAGAAAAAATATACTAAGGCTTTCATATTCTCAATGTACCTCATACGTCTCATGATTCTCCAGGAATTACGAGATTTAGGAGAGCAAAACTTTGTAACTAACATGTAAAGAACTGTCCATAGGATGTTAATATCCTGTATTGATAACTTCTTCATTGAAGAAGCCTTTAAGAAAAGCTGTTTTAAATAAAGCCATATTAAATAAAGCTTTTAGTGCTAATGAAAAAAACTATTTGAAGTTTGTAACTTGAATGAAGCAGTATGGTTGTTGTAAGGCATGCTATATTACCAAGGCCAACCCTAGGATCCAGTATAACTTGTTTTTTGTTTATGCCAAGAAAGAGGAGTGCTGGAGTGTTAGTCCTGACAGCATGTATGGTACATGGATTTGAAATGCAAATCCATATGTTTATTTCTGGTGTATGCTGGCGTTTCTCTTCTCTGTGTGTCAAAGAGGTAAATAACTCCCTGCCCAGCCAGTTCTGTGACAAAAGACCAATGTGTTTCCTGGATCTCTGCCCAAATGGAGCTCAGCCTGCACCAAGGCACTGACCAAAGCATACCTTTGCTGCCCCAGACCTGCTGTGGCACAGACCTCTAGGTAATGCCACAGCCTTGGAAAAAGCTGAGGGTTGTTATTAATACAGTTGACTTTTTCTCTAAGAGGAAAAAGTCTAAGTCAGTTTCCATGACACTTTAATGTGTTTGTGAGGAGTAAACTGTCTGGAACCCTGGAAGAATTTGTACCTGCAGAAGCTGAATATGTGTAAAGAGGGCTAGAAAAAAGGTCAAATGACACTTTGTAAAAAAAAAAAAAAAAAAAAAAAAAAGACTACACACTGTAACTCTAAATCCAAGCACACAAATGGCTTGTCTTTCTATGCTTGCTCATTCTCCAGGCTCACTTTAGTTGGTCTCAAGCTATGTACCAGACTGACTGCTGGCTTCTGAAATGGTGCACCCCTACTGCTTCTGTCAAGGTACTAGGCAGCCAAGCTTGGCTGCCTTTCTTAGGCACAAATCCCAGGGACCTCACATCTTCCTTTTTTTTTTTTTTTTTCTTCTTTCCTCCTGTAACTCCTCTTCATATATCAGCTGTGGCCATGGTTCTTCATACAATGTGAATTGATGTTAGTCCTATCTGGCAAGGATCTGATTACCATTTTTAGCAATGATGAAAACCTTAGTTTCATTTCACTTTGGTGAAATGATTACCTTGTGCTGTGTTGGCACTTTTTCCCTGAAGAGGGGAGGAAAGAAGTTGTAACTTCGATGTTATTGATATATGAAGCTATGAAAAACCTCCATTGTAAAAATAAGATTACAATAAACTTGCAAGAACTGCTTATTGTTATGGTGTAAAATATACCTCCAGTGACTTATATTATTGATGACATTGCCACATGTGAGAGGAATATGTAAGTGCATATTCTAAGTGCTCCCTCATTCTTTAAGAAATTACTTAATCAGTGCTAGAAGCTTCCAACTCATTTTCAGTGTTTGCAATTGTACTCTGAACAGTTAATCCAAAGATACCTAAGTGAAATGAATTAAGAAAAAATAAACCCAGCTTTTCCATGTGCAATGTTCTTAATTTTGAAATGTCAGCCCAAGTAAGTCTGGTGGAACCAAATATTGATGAAAGCACAATGATTGTCAATTTTAAAATATTTTAACTGTCTTATGCCAAAAAAAAAAAAGGTCATGTGTGAAATGTTAGTGTATACAGAAGTAGTAGTTACTCTTAATGTGATAAGAAAATACATAATGAAATGATAGCAGGTGTGTATTGTTTAGAAACTGACCTTCTGAAATAGCGTCTTTTTTTTTTGTAAAATCTCTCAAGATACAATGATGAAACATAACTCGTTGAATAGGAATGATTTGGGGTTTACTGCTATTTCTATGCTGCAGGCTCTTTCTGAAGCATGCAAATAGAAGGATGACAGAGGTAAATTACCTTCATTATGAGTTTGTTGGACAGTGAGGTGGTGAGAATGCCAATATGTGAATGTGAGATTTGAATATCTAAGTTTCCTATGATTATTGAGAAGTCAGGAGGAACCACAGTAAAAATCTTGTTTTCAACAGCTTTGTTTCACTTTGATTTGTACTCATATAGCTGAGTGTTGTGTTCTTGTTTTCTTTTTTTTTGTTGTTGTTGTTGTTTTTTTTTTTTTAAGGGGGCCAAGAAGGAAATATTTATCTGTATACTATGTTCAGGGCAGATTTACCTACTTGGCAAATTTCTCTGCTAATGGTAAATAGAATTTGGTGTTAGGACACCTTCAGACTTGGTTTTGTTTATTTTTTTTCTTGAAGAAATCATAGAGATGCGTTAAAGAACAAGTGTTTGTTTTTAGGAGTGCCATCTAAACATGCAAGCTCCAACATGATGCCTGCACAGTAACGACAGAGCATTGATACATGAGAGGTCAGGAGTGAGGTGTGTCAGGTTGAGTGCAGGCCTGCCAGTGCATGTGCTGTGGTGAAAATACCATCCTTTGTACTTGAAGCAGGCTGGGGACCATGGGAATGCTCAGTGCTCAGCTTACAAACAAGAAGTCATTGAGCTATGACAGCCTTTTATTGTGATCACCTATTTGTACCTGAAGTATAGTAGCTGCTGCTCATGCATATAACAAAATTCTAGTCCATGTTCTTGCATGCATCTCAGGTTATCCATCATCTGTCTTCAAGCTTTTAACAAATCTCATCCTGCTCTGTTCAAATGTGGTCTGTGGACTGTAGTAAAGATTTGAATACCCTGTTACAATATGAGTAACAATTAAAGAGGCAAAGTTGTGGATGTATGCTTGGAAAATTTGTCTATATGTTCTCATATATAGGTCTAGTTCACATACATACCCTTAACCTCTCAGTATTTCAATTTTATTCCTCTGCAGTCAGATGACTGATTAAAAATGTATTTGTAAAGTACCACAGGTTGTAGTTAGTTGTAGGGTGCTTTTTTTTTTTTTTTTTTTTCCTTTCAGACTATGACTTAAAAAGTGCTGGTTAGTCACAAATATTTTCCAAGAGTAGCATCAAAATAAGATTCTATAGAGGTGTAAAGGAGGATACTATTGGCAACCCTGAAATTATATTACTTCTGATTTCCTACATTAGTCTTCTTTTGTGCACTCCCTGCCTGTGTAGGTATAATGCTTTGCTACATCTTAAACTAATCCATCCTCTCTAGTTTAGTTATAAAAATGGCAGAGTTTTATTAAATATCCAGTATCACCCACCAGACTGTTTCACTAACCATATTTTTTTCTTTATTCCTCAAGGCAAGAACCCAGGAAAGATATCCATACCTCATAAAAGTTCAAAACTTCATTTATCTTTGCTATAGATCTTTTCAATCTACAGATTTTTTTCATTGCTAGAATTTTACTAGCATATTCTTCCATTGAGTAAACACAAGAGCTATTAATGATCCAAGAGATAAAACTGCTTTTATTACTGAAAATGAATTTAGAGACATTTCTTATATATGGGGACAAATCCTAGAACTCTCAAAGGTCGCCACTGGCAGCAGTGCTGGGCTTGAGTGCTTGGCCCTCATGCATTTGGCAGTGTTGGATACATCGCTCTCTGTTAAGAATTAATCAGCTGTCAGAGCTGCCAGCAGTGGGTCCCGTGAGCTCCTGCCCCAGTGGAAGTCTGCAACATGGAGACTAATGAAAGACAGGACTTAAAGCAAAAGCTATTAGCTCTTACAGAGCACAGACGAGGGACTTTGGGGCTATTTGTCTACCCCTGAAGATGGCCTGTCTCCCTCTAGGATATAACTAGTCTTGCAGGAACACTACTTTAGTATCCAATGCTCTGGGGCTTGTTTTTGTTTTCTAATGTGCATAATGATATTGTGTAAGACAAGCATGTTCCTCTCCTATATATGTGCGTATATATATATATATATAAAGAAAACAATTAGGAATAGGTTGTTGCTCATCAGGGTTCTTTTTATTATTCAGTGGAGGGTGGATATCTGCCACAGATACAAGCTGGAAGGGATCCATGAGGATCTTTGAGTCTAACTCATGACTCCACATATAGTACTAACACTTAGGATGCCATGTCTAAGTGTCCAAATGCTTCTTGAACACAGACAGGCTTGGGGCCGTGGTCACTTCTCTGGGGAGCTTGTTGCAGTGCTTGACCACCCTCTTGGGAAGAATTTTTTTCTGATGTCCAATCTGAATTTTTCTCGAGGCAGCTTTAAGCCATTCCCTCGCATCCTGTCACTGGAGAGCAGAGATCACCACTGCCTTTTCTAATACATTAGAAATTCATAGAAGAAACTTTGGTAACTTCTCACATATCCTCCAATTGATATGCAGATGCTGTTCACCCAGGCTTTTTATCTAGGAACACAATAGTATAACAAATAATAAAATTGAGACATTCTCTCTGAGAGACGAAGATTCATCCCAATGGCCTAAGTTTCTGCAAATGCTATTAGATTGAATGTAACATCCAGATGTTGTCTCCTGAGTTTAGTTCATATGCAAAACATTCCATTAGTAATGTAATGCCACAAGAAACCATAAAACAAAAATAAAACTAAACTCATCAAGAGATGGTGAAAACCTATTTTAATTGCTGTGATAGGCCCCTTCTTCCCCACTCCCATTGTTAATTCAAAATTCTTTCCTTTTGCAGTTTACACAAGAATCTGTTCTTGCTGTAGAAACCGAGCTAGTATTGCAGTGCTCTAACTGAATGATCTTGAATAATGGAGAATTGATTTGGAAGACAGCTTAACATTAGATAGTACTTTTGTCAAACTGAAGACATTTTTACCTTCAGTTGTACGATGTTTTCCTTTGGACGTGCCTATTTTAAAATACTAAATGCAGAACATATTTTATAAAGTGCTGTGAGATAATTGTTGCAAATACAGGTAGCTGTTGATCAGACCATGAATGTTGTAACTAGCAGAGTAACCATGTTTGATGTCTTGGAAATGGTTTAATATTGGTTGGGTTTGGAGGTTTGGCATCGTTGATGCAGAAAAGTACTGTATTGAACTATACTGGACTACATATAATGCATAAGGGATTAACTATGGTCAATACACAACAAAAGTTGGTTTCAGTTCAGAGTAGCGGGGTCAAATGCACTAAATTATTGTTCACTGTGCTGTGTTAGGACTGTTAGACTTCTTGGGGAAAAAAGAAGACTTTGAAGTAACGTCTCTTTTCCAAAGTGAATGTCTTTGTGAGCAGGGTTAAAAGGCTTCCTATTTACTACTTGTGCGTCATGTTTAAGACCAAACCCAGAATAAAAATGTAGGGCACTGTTTCGGTAAATATCACCTAAAACATCCCCTAAATTTAATGATTATATTTTTTGTAGGCTTCCTTCTCTGACCCCAAACACCCACCCATTCCTTTCTCCAGCCTCTCCATAAAGGAGGAGAACAAAATGAGGATATCCACTCTCCTTTTCAGGAATCAGCTGAGTTCTGGTGATGTTACAACCATTTGAGATTAGGATTGTGATACCTGATGTTATTAAGAAAATGCCTGCTGCCTGTCCTTGAGTGATGAGTGAAGCAAACTTTCCCATGCCTGTTTGCTTTTCACACAGCAGAAAAAAAAAAAAAAAAGTTTTTCTTCTTTGTATGACTTTGCATTATAAATAGCTAACTAGGCACAATATATTTTCATTATTTAATGAGCTGTAAAAATACTTCAGTAAATGATGAGAAGAAAATTCAGAACTAGGAGAAGAGAATATTAAGCCTGAATGCAATTCCTGGAAGGATTTACATAGCCTTAAACTACCTTTTCCATTAAGTCACTTGTGCGTAAACTCCTTAAAGAAGTTATGCTGTTCCAAAAGCACATTGCCACGCAGTATGGAACAGTTATGGGTCTGTAGGGATGGGATCTGTTTGTCTACATCAGGAAGGCTTGATTAAGAATTTATTTGTCCAGCTGATTTCTACTTCCTGAACAGTAGATGTTACTAGTAATAGGTGTTGGAAATTCAGTTGGTAGTTGGTTAAAGAGTAAGCCACAGCTTGAGTATTAAGATAAGCAGCAAACAGTAGCGTTTTAAGAAGGAAAAAAAGAAAGGAAAAAAGGGAGGAAAAAAAAAAAAGACAACAAAAAAGACAAAATCCTTACTACTCCTATGGTTCCAGATCATGGCCAGATTTATTTAAAATGTGTAGCTCTAGTATGATGTAATACAATCATGTTGATGTAAGGTATAATTAAACAAAACTTCTTGGTGTTGAATAGAAATAAACCTTTATATAAGGATTAAATAGTGCAGAATTTCTGGGCACAACTGTATATAACATTGTCAGTCAATCTTAGATACATTTCTTTTCCTAAACAATATGGAAGAGTGAAACAAATGATACTGTATGCAAGACAAATTTGTTGATCTAATGTTAATTTCCCTTTGTATTTAATCTCCCATTAAATTTGGATTTACATTTTTATTGGTTTGGAGGTCATTATTTGTGTAAACTGTGGCATTGGTTTTCTAAATTGCAACTTTGTGCTTTCAAGCATAGCCATTTTCATTTGAAAGGGGATATACTGAAAATGTGCTAAGAGCCAACTGTTATACAATGCTTTCCAAAGCTGTTTTCCCAGGACTTAATGGCTAGCCCTCTTATTTGACCTGGTGGAAACCTGAGTGAAACAAGTCTCTTTCTGAAGTATGGGCCTTCCAACAGGAAATCTTACAGAGAAAAATAAGTGTTTTGGTTTTGTTCCTAAATACATACTGATTTAACTTGTACTAAAAATCACTTAAACTGTTTGGGTTTACTAGGAAGGGATTGTTGAATGTTTTAAGTTAGCATGTGGTACACATGCAACTGTACTATATGCAATCCTGGTGCCTTTAGAAGGTGAAAGGCCAGTGTAGTGGTAATTTTGCCCTCTTTGCGCCAGATGTTAAAGCTCTGTAATGTCCCTGAGTGACCATTAGATCACAGGCAGCTGGGATTGGTGGTTTATGTTTAATTTATTATCACACTATTAATCTATCTGACTGGCAGAACTGTCTTCCTCATCATTTCCAGAAGTCTGTATATTTTAGGGACAATTTAATTTCTCTTATTATGGCTCACTCTTATCTTGGTTATGTATTTAAGTAGATGATGCTTGACATCCATTTTTGGATGGTATTGAGAGTGGCAATATATAAATCTAGCAACCCATTATGACTTAAAAGTGTGCCTGAATTTATTTCATGTAGCGTGCTATGGATTAAAACATTTCCTCCAATTCAAATTCACTGTAGGTATTTTTCCATTAACAAATATATTTAGATTTAGCTGGAATTTTTCTTGGAGATTTGGGTGGAGATGGCTTTAGTTTTGCTTCTTTTATTTTACCATCAAGATGTTTCCTTGCTTCAGTAGTTCATAGGCAAATTTAACAGCTTATTGACTTCAGTGCTCTGGTCTTGACTTGCCTTTAATTGAACAAAAGGAAAAAAAAAAATCAAATACTTAATTCCTACATTTCTCCCTACTTCTCACCCTTGCTACAACCATGCCAAATATTTGCAATGTTGACTGGGGGAAAACTCTTCTTAGAATTATATTTTTTTTCTCCATCATGTGACACTTTTATCCAAGTGGTGTTAACTATACTACTAAAAGTGATGGTGGAATCCACAGGACTGTTATTTTTTTGTCACTGTCCCAGCTTCTGAACCTCATCCATGCCATATCTGTAGCTGTCATTGGAATAGGTGATGAGCATCTGGACTCCATCACTGAATGTTGCATAGTGCTGTAAATGGATTGTATCCTAGTCAAGTCTCACCCACTCATTTAGCCATAAGAAATTCATAATCCCAAATTCCCTTTTTGCATTGGATTTGGTGTATGTGTGGGCCCAGACTTCAAAGATGGTTTTGAAATTTTTTATTGAAAAAAAGACCTAGCTCTAGTTATAAATACCACTACCTATATATTTATATAACTATGTATATGTATATATATATATATATATATATATATATACACGTGTCTATATATATATTTTTATATAAAGAATTGGAGATATATTATTCCATTCCAGTATAACCAACACTGATCCCTTGTGGCAGGGGGGAACTGCCTGTGTGTAGAAAGAGAAGGGTAATGCTCCTTGAAAGCAAATCAATGTTTTAGTATGTCAGATTAAATAAGATTAAATAAGTATTTTTATCCACTGTCATTTTAAAAAAAAAAAAATATTAAACCCCATATTATTTCCTTTCTCTATCTAAGCATCTTATTAGGCTCTAATAAATCCTGTCTATACAAGTTGCTAAATGGTATCCATAACAAGTTGCATATAATTAGTTAACAGGTCATATGCAGAATACCAGTACTTACTCCAAAATTAGGCAAGTTTGGGAACTCCTCAGTAATTAGAATTTCAATTTTCTATGTGATATTGAGCAGGTGATCCTTGCAAGTTAGCACATGTGTGGATAATGTATAGCAATCTTTAGTCTGTTGAAATATATATATCTTCTGTGCATTGACAGTATGTTTTTTAATATACTAATGGAAAACTAGCTGTATGCTAACTTCTGTGAGTTTATGTTCTTTAAGTGCTATTAGAGCATGAAGTGTTTGAGTGTTGCAGTATCAGCTGATGCAATGAGATCAGGATTGAATCTAAAACAGTACACCATTCAAATTTCAACAGGACCCAAAGGAATGTGAATGTATCAACTAACAAAAATACAGCATGAGTTCTGCTTTTTATTACATGAATATAAACTTGCACTGTATTTTGTTAGTTGATTATAAATTCAATAAAATCATTCACAATGATTTGTAACACTCATTTTTATTTACATTATTTATTATACAAAGCACATTAATCTTTTCATGCAAATCTTTTTCAGTGATTAATGGCAATAAGCATTGCATGAAAACTTGGAAAAATTTTTTTCCTATTTTTTTTCCTTCATGTAGTGAGGTCACAGTATCTTAAAATAGTGGGTTACTTAACTTTTAATATTTACAACAATGTTTTGTAAAATTTGTGATCTCATTATTCAAAATGTGTGAATTTATAGTAAGTTTTGTATGCATGGGATTTTGATAAATTTTCTGTTCCTGCAAATATTATGACACTCTTAATGGAGAACATCCACAGATGTACAATGATTCACATTTATTCACTGGGATGAAGCTGCAAATCTTACCAGCGCATACGTGTGCTTAATACCTAATAAATATTATGGTTGTAGAATTACTTGTGAAATAATTTTCTAAATAGTTTAATGATGATCACATTAGCACAAAGGGAATTAAATTTTGCCCCAAATTAATAACACTTACAGCTCACTTCAGTCAGTGGTCAAGTTGGGATTGCTTTTTAATGTGCCTACAGTCCCCATAGTTTTTATGGTCTTTGTGGACATACCAGAAAACAACATCTCTGCCCAGTAAGTCTCAGCAGTTGTGTTTTTCTTACAGCTGTAGAGGTTCCACTGAAGCTAATGGAAATGCTTGTATCATAATTAGTGGAAGATAAATTTGGCTTTCTTAAGCAGTAGTGGTAGTTTTAGTTTTGAAACTAAGTCCTGTTAGAGTAAGCACTACTTGTGGAGATGTTAAGCAAAACTGGCTTCATCCATTGTTAAGATTTTCATGCAAGTGTTATATTGCTAGTCTTTTGACAGTTGTCAATTACAGCATATGAAAAAGGAAAAAGTTAAGCTGTGAGATCGGCCGTAAGTCTATTACAGAAGGAACCTGTTTTCTTGCCTTTGGAGACCGGAGGCCGTGGTTTATGTAGCTGGGGGGTCAGAAACTCATCTCAGGTGTCTGATGGTGAGGCCACAACACCTGATGCCCAACATGGGCTGGGGCAGCTGCATAGGCATGGCTATGGCCTGGGCCTGGCAGGCCTCTGGGACCAGCCAGCCTGGCCTGGCTGTCTGGGACAGGGGTGGTAGTGGGTGTCATAGCCCACCTCCAGAGATGCCTGCTGCTGGTGGGGCTGTCTCCACCAGGTTAGGACTCTGCAGAGGGAGTTTGACAGACTGCACAGTACTAGGGAAGGGGACAGAGGGAGCGAGAGGGTCTCCACAAGTGACCCTGCAGCAAGGTGCCTGCATGACATTAAGTAAGGGAAAGGGGGTAGATGGAGGCTGCCCGGCTGAGATGCAGTTATGGTCAAGGCTGGAGGCTAGTAGCTTCCAGCAGCAGGACAGTGGCGCTCTCTGCCCATGCAGATCTGCACCTGTTCTGCAGAAAAGATTTGGTGCTCTAGAGGCTCTGCTGGGGCTCTGCCAGCTCTCAGTTAGATACCCCTGTTGTTTTTCCATGTGGGAACCAGCAATATAGCCAGAGGAGGGTTGCAGTGTGTCAAGATCAAAAACATCTCATCTGCCAACTTTCAGAAAATACGAAAAATTCTGTCTGGGGAATGTCAGACCTCACTTCAATCTCTAGGGAAATCACTGGATGAGTCCCCGTAGAGTTTTAGGGTACTTGAAGGCTGTGATTGGGAGTGTACAGTTAGCAAGTGTAAATCCATGCCTGACCAACATGATTGTCTTCTGTCATAAAGTATCTGGATTTGCAGATGAGGAAAGATCAGTCAGTACACAACACTTACGTCAGCTTTAGCAAAGCTTTCCCCAGTGTCTCCACAATGTTCCTGTGTACAGGCTAGGCCACTGCAGTCTGAGTGGATGGACAACTGCATGAGTAAAATACTTACTGGATGGGCTTAGGCTGGAGGAATGGACCAGGAGAGACTTTACAAAATTCAGCAAGAAGAAATGCAAAGTTTTAGTGTATATTTAGGATGAAACAAACCCTGGCAATGTGACAGGTTAGGGAGCAGCTCTGCAGAAAAGAACCAGAGGTCCAGGCTGAACATGAGCCAGCAGATCATCTCGGAAGTAGAGGCAGTCAACTGGTCAACAGTATCTTTAGATGTATTTAAAGAAGCACAGCTGATAGGTTGAAGAAATATAAGAGAGAAAGGATATCCTGCCTCTATTCCACAGTCTTCCAGATATTGCATTCTATTTTTGCCCCCTCCCTGGTACAGAACAAGCATTAGTAAACTAGAGAGAGTTCAGCAGGGGGTTATTACTGGGATGTTTGGGGCTGGAGCAGGGGAGCCTGATGGACCCATCTAGAGCACACAGAAGTGGTAAGAGTGCTTATGTTTGGGTTATTTTTTATTTATTTGTTCTTTGGAGAGTTGTCCAAAAAATTCCCACTGTAGTTGCTTAGTTAATTCTAGCACACTTTTTACTAGGTTTTTGGAAGTCCTGAGTATGGGATAATAAGCCAAAGGCTTAGTCCTCATGTTTAAAAAAAAAAAAAAGTATAGTCCTGATGTCTTCTTTACTAAAACTTTTTTTTGAGAGCAGATGAAACTGTATAAGTGAATTGTGTAATATGAGGAGTTAGTGAGGTTGCAGACATTATAGCTGAACTCTTCTCCAAAGGCTGAAATAATCATAAAGTTTTAGACGTTACTCTATTTTTATTAAGTTTGTAGTATTTAGCCCATAAAAATTAGTTGATGCGACAGATTCCATGCACTATACACTATAGTGTATATACACCATTACTTTCATCTCTTCAACCCATTAGAATGTTGATAATATCTTCTAATAACTTATCTTACAATGGATATAAAATCATAGCATAATTTAGATATCTAGATATCATTAAAACCTATATGACTTATTCATGTTGAATCCTAGATCATACTTAATGTCAAATTTATGTTAGTTATCAGTTCTCTGGATGTAGGAAGTCATCATTACAAATTCTCTTTTTTCAAGGTATGAAAAAAAAAAAATGCTATTATGTAAACCATATGCGGATGTTCTTGATACCGCTTATGATCTCGCTATACTAGTAAGAATGACCTGAAAATCGAAAGGATATATATATGTATATTTTGGTTACGCTCTAAAGATGTAGATTTTTCTTAATGCTTCTTCTGCTATGAAATCTCAATTAATTTGCTACAATTCAGAAATAGTACACAGAGTGGATTATTAACAGCGGGTTTTTCTTTATTTAAAAAGAAGACATGAAACATAGGTTTCTTTACATTTTAGCTGAATTTTTTTGAAAGTCAAATGATACTGCTGCAACTAATTCAGGTACTGTGACAGCAGAGGTACCATTTAAATGGGAAGATAAATTAAGTTTTTGAAGACATTCTACTTATCCATTTGGATGTTTACTCATAAGTGATTTGCCCAGAGCTGCGGGGTCGGGGGGTGGGGAGAGGTGGGGGGGAAGCAGCCTTTCTTTAATGTTGCAGTGTATACTTCAGTCATTTTCTGTATTAGTAGAACACAAAATCAGACTATAACTGAAATGAAAGTGGAATGAGAGTTTTACCCAATCTTGGTGAGCATACAAAAGGCAGGTTAGAAAACAACTATTTTAAATCTGAACAAGAATCCTAAAATCATAACTTTTTTCAGTGGGCAGTACAGTGCTTACATGACAGAAATTTTAAGATAAATTTTCAGAAGAAGAATATGCAGTAAGAGGATTATTTCATTATTATTAATCAATAAAAGACCATTATTTTCACATTCTTCACTGTACCTGGAGTACTGTCTGCTGTGATACTGGAAACTGCTAAAGAAATAGTTTATTATAATCATTTTGCTTTTAATTTTTTATTCTTGAACAAAACTTCATAATGCATTTTTTAGGGCTTTCTATATAATGTGATTTTTGAGGTAACCTCTATTAAAACTTGACAAACAAGAAGAAGCAATAATAGATTTGAAGTTAAATAAGATTAATGTTTATTTTATTTACATTCTTTGCTATGCAGGTACTATGGAAACAGTTGCATATAGCTGTTCTTTATGTTCTCCTTAGAATTTTCTTACTCAAGAATTAATAGGCTTCAAAAAGTTATTGCAATGGAAACTTCACTGAAGAAAGTACAAGAGAAATTTTGGATTTTCTTTATTTGTTCAGTTTTCTTTATAAAAACTAAACTTTTGAATTCATGCAGAAATTTTCTACTTTTGTTTTTAAGTGGTACACATAGTTATGAAATTTAACTATGCAAATGGGGCATTTAGTGTAGAGTAATAACAGTTTCTTAGGGAATGTCTGTTACAGTCATTAAGAGGAAAAATCATTTTGGTCTTTTTATATCCCCCAGAAGTGTGATACAGAAGAAAAATCAATTATAAGTTAGAAGAGGGGAAAAGGTATTAAAAATGAATGTGATTTCTTGGTAAATATCAGTTGTATGTTACAAAATCTCAAGGTTAAATTAAAGAATTGAAGGTAAAAGTTTTGATATGTTATAAGATTATTAAAAATGCTTAAAACGTTGTGTAGAATTGCCTGCAGAACTATAATGCTGATCATTTTACTTCCTTTGATGTAGAAAAAAATGAACTGTTGTGTTTACACATTTTTTTAAAAAATTGCATTGTCATGTCTTCATTTGTTCTTCAGTCTGAGTTTTTTAACCTATAACATTTTTCCCAGAGTGTAACTTGCTGCTACAAACTTTAAGACTTATTAAACCATAACTGACCAATCTGATACAGTACAAAATTGTTCTTTTACCTCCTACCTTTACTTTCTATAATCTGCCTTGTTCTGAGAACCAAGCAAAAATATCCCATTATGATTCCCAATGTCAGGAGGAGCAAAGCACACCCATGGAGGATGATGAAAAAGGTTCACAGCTGCCGAACAGATGAGCAGTTTTTAATGGAGCTAAGATTCACAATGAAGTCTGGGCCTAGAACTAATCAGATCTAATTAAGACAGACAAGTTATGGTCCAGTACTGTTGACAGGGTCAGGGTTCTTGTAGCTCTAAATAAAGCATGTTATAATTATGATCTAATTGAAAAGCTGGGAGTGATACATAACCTGAGCACTGCAGGGTCTGAAAGAAAAGTTGCTCTTTGGGTCCTATTGTATTCCTTATAAGGTTGTTAATGCTCAATTAGACAGCCATGTATTGGTGGGGGGAAAAAGTGGATGTGACAATAGTGCATGGTTCAAAGAAAGCCTACGTGAATTTACAATATATCTAGATCTGATACATGAAGATTTACGAAGATTTACTAAATACATACAGAAACAAGTTTTTTTTTTTGTTGTTTGTTTTTTTCCTCTGCACAGCTTACTTGATATACGGCAAGGCAAAGGGTTTTTAGATTGTTGTCATGATTCAAAAATACAGTGGAGGCTTTTCAAAGTGCAATATGTTCATGCATCAATCTACAGTATGATGTATGAAAGCTAGAGGCTCTGTTTTCCAGCTCTAATCTGTCACTATGAAGCTATCAAAGGGCTGTGGAGTGGCTTTTTCATTCTAGAGACAGTGGTCCCAGAATTTCTGTTGTAAGACTGACATATGGTCTCATATAAATTATCATACCTTACCACAGACTGCATCATACAGTTTCAATTTTCCCTTCTCCTAGTATGGATTTATGATTTCAAATTCAGGCATTTCTTTTTATAAGACCATATTTACAAAAAAAAAAAAAAAAAAAAGGAGGAGGGAGATGCATTAGAAAGAGCAGCTGGTAGGACTTAGTAAATAAACCCTTTGCAGACCTGCCATGTTGCCTGGTCCATGCAGGCAGTATCTGTAAGCTCTGCAGCAGCTATGGGAGGCCAGCAGTGGCCACTTGGGCAGGACTGAATCTGGAAAGTGACTGCCTCTCATTTTCATGTTCTCCTTCTGAGCAGGAGCTGCGTCCAGATCTGCAGGGCACGTTCTTGCTTCCATCTGCTTCACACCATACTAGGTCTTTGTGCCAGTCCTACATCCTTTTGTTTGTTTTCATTTCCTATTTCTTCAAATAGCAGTAGGAAAGGGACCATGACATGAGTCTTTCTGAGTAAAGCCTAACTTTTCCCACCGTGTATAAAAAGTCACTGACATTCAGTTATAACTGCTATGTGGTCATGGGTTAACACAAGCTGCAGATAAGCATACTTGGAATTAAGTTTCTTGGTCATTGCTAAACGATGTTCAATTTTTTTTTTTCTTATAAGAGATTTCAAAGAATTTATTCTTGCCCTCTCCCATTCCAAAATTGTAAATACTATACCATACAGTGATCATACATATGTCAGTGATTTAGCAGGTTTTCGAAGAGTGTATGCAGATGGGAACAGAAAATGATGGATTTCAGCAGTGAAATCAATGGGAAATAGTGACTTCTAATTGAGAACTCTTATTTCCAAGAAAAAATAGTATCTTCCGTAGGGAGCTACTTTTAGGCTCAACGTTTCTTTTAAAAGCACACTGAAAAATACACAGGCACATGTTTCCATGTTCTATTTAAAGAACTGTTATGCAAATCTTTAAGATATTAGTAGCTCATTTCACTTATTATCATGAAGAACATCTTATTTTTTTCTGTGAAATATATTTGTTCAGACAAGTCATTTTTAGAATTAAAGAAATAAACCTTCCCTGATTTACTTCTCTATAATTTCCAAAATATTCTTGATTTTGTGCACAAGAATTAAAAAAAAAATGGACATTTAACACAAGTAGAAAACATTATCTTTTAGTTTCTACTGAATGTAACATTCTAAAATTATTAGGTAGTCTGTGAGTTGCTACTATTTCCTACCCTCTTCCATAAGGACAGTAGCATTAGGAAAGAGATTAGATAAAGATAGAGGTTAAAAATATTAATTGGTTCCTCAGTCAAAGAGACTTTAAGAGAATTTGCCAGTTGCATGTCATCTTAAAATTCTCATTAATTCTGAACTGTAGCCTTGATCTTTGTGCAAAATCATTTGCTGTCTTGTAGGTACCCTAAATGAATCAAATCTCACTCTGTACCAAGATAAAAATACTGGAGCTTCTTTTAAGTGTTTGTGTTTTTGTTTTGTGTTTTTTGTTTTTGTCTATATTTAAATAAGGAATTCATACTAAAAACACAATTCCTTGTGACTATGCCTATACACATTCAGGCTGTTAAGAAACAAACTGACCCTTTCCATTGATGCAGAAGTCTAGTCTATCACCTACAGTAATTCCTAATTATTCGGAGTGTGTCAAGTGCTGATAAACTTCAAACATTAATTTCTTTTCTGCATGAGTTATCATCAGTATTTCATGCAGTCTGGCAGGATGTAACATTTGCTGTTCTGTTTTCCTTCCACTGCACTTTGTCTTGCTTCTGCAAGTTACAGTGGAAAAAAATACTTAATATGTGCAGAGGACTTCAACAGATATGGCAGACTTCTGAACGTCACTTATTCGGTGGTGTTTTATTTAAACAAACAAAACAATAAACTCTAAGTATGGACTCAATCTTGGTTTATCCTGGACATCTCCTCTATATCAAGGACCTCCATGCCAAAAAGAATAATTTCAAGAGCAAGACAGTGTGCAAAATATCTTGTATTAGCTCAGAGGGAATAGTTGCTACAACTATTGGTTAGTATCAGAAAGGTGTTGAGGGATGGCTGAAGAGTGCTGCAGACAAAAAACACAGCTAAGGTCAAGGAGACCTTATTTAATTCCCGTATTTAATTCCCTTATAGGCCAGCACCTGCAACACTGTTAGATGTACAAGGAGTTATGTTGTTTGGTGTTCCCAATCCATGGGAGAAGTGTGTTGGTTTGGGTTGAAACTTGAAACCCCAAGAAGCTAGCACAGTAATGGATGGATCTAACACCTTCTTGTTTCTTTCAGCAGCAGTTGGTTTCTGCAGAAGTTACTCTATTGGTCTTGCAGGGGGTCATCCTTCCCTCTCCCCCAACCTTCCAGGCTCCTTTCAGTTGGATCCACGTGGCCTGCTTATGGGGGTACAGCAGAAATGAGAAATGGATCTGCTTGCCCGGGGGCACCTGGATGACAAACTCATCACAATGTCATGAATTGCTGTAGCTGTACTAGGATGATAGGTCAGGACAACGTAGAAATATTAAGGGGGATCTTGGTTTACTTTTGCTCCAAGAACACTTCTAAAGGTGTGTGAAATACAGGAAAAGGTGTGGTTGAACATATTTCCTTGGAATTCCTCTCAACTATCAGGTGAAAATGAGCACAGACTTGCAAAACAAGAAAAAGAAAGGAAGAGGGAATCCTTCTTGAAGCAATAGTAGAACACTGAACTTTGGCTGCACTATTAGATGCTAGCGTGACTCCAAGGGGCCTGGGGAAGGAGCATGTTGGGGAAGCAACTATTCTTCAAGCAGAAGGAAGGTAAAGCAGGATAGGGTGTCATGCAGGCACAGGCTGCACCACCACGACTGTCTATCTCAACAAACAAAATATCCATCTTACAAAAGGGGCTTGTGTAACAGCGATTATGTTACATGTTTAAGCAAAGTAGTGAACTTAAGGCTTAAAAGGTCTTATTTAAACCAAAGAAATTTGACAAATTATTTGAAAATATAGTGAAAAAAGTTGCCTTCTCAGTACTAATCTTAACTACTTAAAAATATAATAGTCCTGAAATCTGTGTGGGAATTGGTTGCTGACATTCCTTATCACTGATGGAAAACTACTCACTGTTTAAAGCAGAAAATGTGCAATGTTCAACTGCTTTAAGTAATAATCTCTCAAATCAAGCACAACAGAAGCATGCATAGCTGCCAATTTATAATTAAAAATGCTTGAATAGTCTAATCTAATTAACCTAATCTAATACTTGTATAGATATTTAAAATAGCTTTATGAGCAATTTGATTTTAGAGCTTGGCCTCAATACTTACTGGAGTGTATGTTTGCTTTTTTAATTCACTTTTCAGAAGTGTTATAAAATATATCTGGCAGAGTACAAATGGGAGGAACAGAGTGAGAGAGAGCAGTTCATGCTGTTGCTTGAGTAGTAGAATAGTTATTTTTTTTTCTTTTTTTTTTGATTCCATAGTTGATTCAGTCTTCAAAACAATTCAGCTGGTTGTTTTAAAGGTGCATTTGACTCTAATAGCTTACAAGCCAGAAATCTTTAACCAGTTTCTGAGCATAAATGGACTTATCTGCTATACATAAGGCTTGATTTCTCTTGTTCTTTTTATTTTGCTAATCCTTTCTCCTGTTTAGACACACTTTAGTAGCTCAAGTTAGAAAAACTACCTGCTGATGGTCTGCTTGACTTTGCCCTAATGCAGCCATCAACAGGATTTGTCTGTGTGAATATACTTGCAAAGGCATGGATCCCTTGGCTGTGAAATAGGTGGAGATTCATATTCTCATTCCTTATCTGTTTGAAGTGAATGTTCTCAAATTACAGATTTAAAGTTTAATGCCTCATTGTCCTCTGCTCAAAAATAACTTATCCATCATTTTTGGCAAAACCAGAATAAGTACTAACCAAGAGAATTTATCATTGTGATTGTTTATGTTGTGCATAATGCAGAAGTTGATAGGTTTGGTATATCTTACATAAAACTTGCTTTTTGAGTATTGCCTGATGGAGAAAATAAAGCACAAGAACACAAAAAAAATCAAATCCAGACTTTAATCTCTGGATTTGTAGCTAACGTATTGTTGATAAGCTCATTTGAACTTCCTATTCCCTAATACAGAGCTCTAGTGTAAGCCAAAATTGTACTTCTGGACTAGTTGCTGAAGGAAGAAAAGCTACTTTTTTTTTTTTTTTTTGGTAAGCAGTATAATTAATTGTTAGGTTAGCAGTTAATATATGTCAGAAACATCTGTCTTCCTTTGCTGATTGGAATGCTTTCTCAATGAGAGGATGCCACATAGTCATAGAATCATAGCATGGTTTGGGTTGGAAGGGACCTTAGGGACCTAGGGATCTAGTTCCAACCCTCCTGCCTTGGGCAGGGAAACTTCCCACTAGACCAGGTTGCTCAAAGCCCCATCCAGCCTGATCTTGAACACCTCCAGGGATATGGGACATCCACAGCTTCTCTGAGCAGCCTGTTCCACTGCCTCACCAATCTCTGAGTAAAGAATTTCTTCCTTATATCTAACCTAAACCCTCTTTTAGTTTAAAGCTATTACTCCTTATCCTATCACTACACTCCCTGACAAAGAGTCCCTCCCCAGCTTTTTTGTAGTCTCCTTTTAGGTACTGGAAGGCTGCAATGAGGTCTCCCCTCAGCCTTCTCTTCTCCAGGCTGAACAGCCCCAACTCCCTCAGCTTGTCTTCATAGGAGAGGTGCTCCAGCCCTTTGATCATCATCACATGTGACAGCCAAGTGCAAAACACATTCCTTTACAGCTATTGAGAAGACAAAAACTCAAAATGAAGCTTCCTTACAGTTTTATCTCATAGAGTTCCTGACGCATTCCTCCACGGATAAAAGTAAGGGAGGCTTCTCTGCCTTGAAAGAGCATCATGACAGCTGTGAGGTGCTTTTGACATTTATGTAGTTTTTGGAAAGATGGTGGGTTTTATCTTTTTTAATTGATGCAGCCAGGAAAAAAAAAAAAAAAATAAAAAAAAAATGAGAGGAACTGAAGTCCATTGCTGAAGTAATGTTTTTCAAGAGTTTTCAAAATGTTGAAGACCAAACCATTTCATACCCATTTTAGAGACCAGGAAGCTAAGTTCATGGTATTTGGAAGATGATTTCAGGGAAACTAGAAAAAGTAGAGCCTGGCTAATGAAACAGGTGATTTTGTTTGTTTGTATGTGTTTTGTTCTTTCCTTTTCTGGAAATTCTAAAGAAAAGCATATAAACATATATATATATATGTGTGTGTGTGTTTTTTTTTAAAAAAAGGCATGTAAATATTAAAGTGAGGCTACAAGTTACTATTACACATTTCAAAATTCAAACTATTGTTGTCATAGCCCATCTGAATCCCCAAACTTTTCATCCTATCATAACTTAGTAGGAGTGGCAAGACCCAATACAACTGTTTTTGAGAGAAGTTGGTACACTAAGGTTTTAAGTGACCATCGACGGCTCCTCCTTTTAGTGTAGCTTTCTTTTCAGCATGTACTTTCTGCTCCTTATGCTCATCCTTCTTACTCTGCACTCATTAAAAAAAAAAAAAAAAACAACTTTCCAAATTTCAGTTTGTATTAATAGCTTCTATAGGTAGTAATTTTCATCTACTTATTTTATATTTTGCTCTAGTCCCTGTAAATCACATTTCACATTAACTTACCTCTAAATCCTGAAGACTGTACTGAAGTCTTTAATCTTTAGCACACTGAGGAGGGAAACAATTTGGTTGGCAACCGTTAATGAAACATCTGTATAAAGTTCAGTATCTTTCTCTCCTGCCCTTTCTATGGTCCTTTGATGTTTTTAGTTTTTTCTAAAAAAATACTTTGCTTTGGCAAAAGCATGCCTTCCTCCTTTCCTCCTTTCCTTTACAGAGCTATTTGCACAAATACCACTGCAGATTAATCAACTGTTCTCAAATTATATTATTAAAGAACATATCAAAATTTAAATTCAGGTCAGCTTATGCATGAAATGAAGTCTCCTATGAAGAGCTGCAGAACATGGAAGAATTTGAACAGTCAATCTTAAATGTATATTTAAGAATTTTTAAGAATTTTTCAGAATGTTGTATGAAGATACTAGTGTTGATGCTTGCTTTTCAACTTCAGTGGACGTTTCTATATTGGCATTTACACACTGTAGTAATATTCTTGTCCATTACTTTTGAATTTTAGAGGTAAAAGACCTTTTTGTGAAGCACCTTCAGTACACTGTTCTGTAAGGTATTAATACAAGTTTCACCTGTTCATCTTATTCTTATTCAAATATGAAGGGGGAGGTTGCTGTTTTTTCATTATTTTTTTTTTTAAACCCAGTTTGAGTTTAGCATGTAAAATTCATAAGGAAATAACAAGTAATAGTATGTTAGTGGTATGTCTTCTGAAACATCCTTCGATGTTGATTCTCCATAGTTGCAAACATATTGACCATGTGTCTGTCCTCTCCTGAACCCCCATTACTGTGCCTTTCCAAGTTAACCTAGCAAAAGACTTAATGTTGTGAAGAGATGTTCCTCCAAAATGTAACTTTTTTTCTAAGGAACCCTGCCTGTGCTCTGTAACCTGATATTAACAAAAACAGCAGAATCACCAGAGTTCTACACTAAATATTGGGAAGGATTATTCACAAGAAGAACTATGAAATCCTTGAGGAGTTCTTTCCAGTGTTCTTGGTTTTGGTCTCATGAATACCAACCTTGGTCAGTGGGGAGACTATATCCTATGAGAGTCCACTATGCTAACAAAGCAGGTTTCAAATATTTGACCCATCAGGCTGAGTTCTCGGAACTAGATAAACTGTAATGGCTTCTAAATCTGGGGCAATATGAACTCCTTGACGTTCAGATCATTTGGATGTATTTATTGTACTGTGTCTTTGTCTACATAAGCTTAATTTTGACTCACTTCTCACATCATAATATTTCTTCAACTAAAATCTAATACCTGTACCAAACTAATTCTTCAAATAATGGCAAAATAGGGAAGGATAACCTCTTTCTTTAAATAGCTGGAGAGTTAAGCCTGCCTTTTCTTCGGTGCCATTGTACTATATATGTTTGAGTGTAACAAGGTGGCAAATAGATCAGAGTATTCTAATTATTATTTTATATAATGCTGAGAGAATTGGTACATTATTTACAAGTGGTATTCATTTTTCATGTCATTGTTCCCATGAGAATTAACATAAATCAGAAGAGCTCAAATGTTCTAATTTCAGTGTGGGACCAGCAGCTGTTTCCCAGAAGTTCAGACATGCAGGACTCAGTAAGTCACAAGTCAGACAGACAAAGTCGGCTATATCCAGTTTCATGTTATGATATATTCACACTACATATGCCCACTAGAGATTATGATAACAAAAGGATTGTGTTGGACTTCTGAGAAATTATGAGTTTTTAAGTAAACACTTATGTAATTGTCCCCCTTCGCACTCTGTAAATCATAGTGGCATAAAACTGCAATCTCTTAGTGACAAGTTCTTTGGAGGTGTGCAGTAGTGAAGTGGCATAAATACAAGTCATTGAGTAGCAAGATCTAAAACCAATTCTTTGTGGAGAGTTAAGTATGCATATAGAAGTATACAAAGGAATGTAATGCATGCTTTTCAGTCTGTAGAATACCTTAAAGAAAGAGACAAAAAAAAAGGGGGGGGGGGAGGAGGGAAAGGGAATAAATAGCTTCTACATTATTCTTCCAACGTGTGGTTGAACTGTTCTAATGTAATCTATAGAAAATAAAAAAGCTTTGCCACAGAGGCATCTCATGAAGAATCTGTAGATTCTTTGTCCCTTTTAAATGGTGTATTTTCGTGGTCTGCATTTTCTCAACAAGAGTTCTGATTTACTGGCCAATATGTGGGAAGAAAGCAAAGACAAATGAAGTAACCTTTATTACATATTTTACTGATCAAGGTTTTGAGCTGATAATTCATTGTGTTTGTCACATAGAAGCATGTTGGGCAAGATCACAGAAAACAATAAGTATAGAAATATGTCTCGAGTTGAACCTCTGAATTTAAGACCTGGTGTCCAGACCTGAGAATCAAGTCTCCATCCCTAAGGAATTCCTTAAGGACTTAAGGAATTATGAAGACTTTGATACAAGTAAATCTAGGACTTCTCTCCGCATTTGCATTATCTGTATGGGAATGGAGAGGGAATAAATGAGAGTGCGTGGTAAGCACCTCTGTCTTCCTATTGCACCATCATTTCAATACAGCTGGGATCAGGTCCTAGATTCGCAAGTGGTCGTGTCCTCATGACAGTAGTTGTCAAAAATCTACAGCAATTAACAGCTGTAATATAAGTATTGTTTGGTCTAGAATTCTGATATCTTAAAATATCTGTAAGTACTGTTTTTTTGTTTGTTTGTTTGTTTTTAGGGAAAATTCAGTATTTAATGCAAGCATTTGTTTTACATGACACAATTTTGTAAAAATAATTTAAATATCTCGAGATCATTTTTGATTTATTCGTATATAGTTTCACAGCAAAGTAGTCCAATGTGGCTGTTTTATTTTATTTATTTTTCCTTTGAAGACTTCCTTTTAGAGCAGTAAAAATTCTGCTCTCAGATAATGTTTTACACCACTCTGTCAGCAAAAGGGACCATCCTCTTCCAGCCATCAAATGGCACCGCTCTAGTGAAAGGCAACATTAGGGTTCTGTTTAAGAGATATATATGCTTTTCTTAAAAACATGTATCTTGAAAACTGTATCAATTAATTACATAGCTAAATTAATCATTTATACGTGCTACCTAATGACCTGGTCCTTGATGCTATCCAAGTTATTAGCATTTTTTTCTTCAAGCATACACATTACTTATAGGGAGAAAATCATTTCCAGACTTATTACTTCAATACTAATTGGAACTTACTGGAGATTTACAACGTTAGGCCTGAAGGTTCCATTTGGCTATTTCATTAATATGACTGATCTTTCTTTAACAGAAAGAAAGCATTATCTTACCTTTTATTATTGAATGTTTTTCAACAGTCTAGCTGCAGTGGATCTATCTCCTTGAAGTGTATGTTTGTGTAATCATCTCTTAAAAAAAAAAAAAAAAAAAAAAAAAAAAAAAAACTCATATCTCTTATTTCCTTTTCCAAAAGCAAAATGAAGCAGGATGAGATTGATGAATGTAGAAATAAGAAGGTTAGGTAGACTGCACTTCTGCTGACTTTTGACTTTGGCCTAATAGAGATATATTGGGGTATTTTAAAATGGCAGACTGGGTCTAAAGATTAATTTTCTTATACTATTGCTTAAATCTGTCCTGCTTAAGTTGCTTAAATCACTGTCCTGCTCACAGAGCTCACTATAAAACAATTGGAAAACAGATTTGAATTATGCATTAATTGAAAGTAGAAATTTAATTCATTTTTATATGGAAAAAAAATGCTTTGATGATTTGAAACATATACTAGGATACATAGAGATCATTATTGTAAACAAAATTTGAGTAAGTATGCTAGGAACAGCAAAAAAATACATAGTTCATAAATAGGTGGTTACCAAACAGTTTAAAATAAACAAAAACATAAGGAAATGTATGCAAGAATAGTAAGATTTATACGTCTTTCTCTTTAGTACATTTAAATGGTTACTAATGATACTTAACATGTACTAAGTAGTTCTGCCTTTGTGAAAGAGTAAAAATGACCATAATAGAAGGGGGGGCAGGGTGGGAGGGTATGGGGAGGGGGGGGATGACGACGGGGGAAGAACACTGGTAGTGCTGTGAGTTTCTACAGCTTTGTCAGATAGAACAGACTTACACTACCATGGAAAAATCTCATATTTGAAACATGATCAGGATCTGGTCAGGTAGACTTTGAAATGAGCCTAGGCTATTTGGGAGTACTAATTATAAGATTCATTGATCTGTCCCAAATTCTATACCTGTGTCAAAGTAGAGGCTAGTCAAGGAGGATAGAAAATACGCTATTATTTCTTAGGCATTTGTTTTCCTTTGAGGAGGGGGAGAAAGGATACACAGAACAGACCTCTGGCTTATTTTTCTATCATTATTTATTTATTTATTTTAAGAGAAAAATAACCTTAATCCTCCAATTAAGAAAAGGACCAAGTTCTAAAGGTTAATTTTATTTTGAATGGCATCTGACCTTTGAAAATGGGCTTCTTGTAACAACATTACAGGCTCTTCTCCCTACTTTTAGTCTGATCAATGATGTAAAATGTACCAAATACTTTACATCAGGGCCCTTTTCCTTTTTTTTTTTTTTTTGTGATATATGCATTAGTGGTAAAACAATAATTTGCTGAATAGTTATAAAAGTATCTCATAGCCTGGTATGTTCAACAGATATGTTCTCACTTGAAAAAGAAAATAGTAATTTAAAATAGAAAATAAGAACCAGTAGCTGCTGATACACACTAAGAGGTATCACATTAGTACGACTTGCAATGCCACGTCAGGCAGAAGGTTGAAGGTCGGGCTCCCGGGGCAGCTGTGAAGTTCTGAAGGAGTCGATTCAATAAAGAAAAAAACACAGCACTGCGCACAAGGGAGATTTATGGCCAGACTGGTGGATCCGCATCTGCTCTCTATGGTTTCATATGGATCCAAAATCTGGGTTTTGGATTGTTTATCAGCACATGACTTAGGCTATTGAGAAACAATTCCCATCTGAGCTTGTTTCATTCTATCTTGTGTAGGTAGATCGTTCATCTTGTCAAAAGGCACAGACACAAATAGCGCTGTGGGACTGTGATTTCATCAGTCTGGATAAGGTTTGTTTGCACGCAGAAATGTTGATTTCTGTGCTAAGTTGCTGAGAGCATACCGGGGAACAATGCATGACGTGGCTAAAGCTGGTTTGAAGGAAACAAGCTGATGCCACTAAGAAGCTTCCTGCATGTGTCATCCATCTGCCCCACCGGCTACTGAGGGGAAAAAGAAAGGCCTGCCTGCTTCTCTTCTTGTTCTATCAATGGCCTGTAAACAGTTTGAAAGCTTTAGCACACTTAAATAATTTTGGGGCTCCTGGAGTAGTTAAGAGACTGCTTATTATTATAAATGTCAGTATCTTTTAATTAAAACTTCCTCAGGAATAATAAATACATATACTTTCTAAAAAGAACACCAGGTAAAAAGTAAAATATCTTGTGAGGCCTAGTAGTAGAAATTAGTTTTGTTTAAAAAGTAACTTTACGCAATGAAAACCACATTTACATTGTAATAAAGATAATCAGAATCTGTCAGTACGTGCATACAAATTTATGTAAGATCCAATCTGATGCTTTAAAAAGGACCAACTTATTTCTCTTGCAACCATTGTAAAATAAAGATTTTTTTTCCACTTTTTTTTTTTTTTTCTTTTTTGTACGAAGTGCATTTCAGTGGCACTGCTCAACTGTAACTTGATTTGATGGAAGTGGAAGTTACTATAGTGAGCACATCTGATACTTGAAAATATGCTTTGAATTAACTTGGTTTGTTTGTTGCTGGGGTTTTTGCTTCCTTTTCTTTTTCAAAGGCACAGTGCTTCTTGAAGATTTCTTGAAGATTCTGGGGAATGTACTCTAATGACTTTTTTTTTTTTTTTTTTTTGCGGGGTGGGGAGGCGGGGGGTAAGCATTCCCAGAAAATTGTTTTAAAGATATTTCCCTTCAGGGTTGGCAGGTGTGAGGATGAAATATCCAAGCCTTTCTGCAATATCAGGTTTAGAATTTCTTAAGGGAATGAGACTGCAACCAAGATGGTTAATAGTTCAGTAAACCTTTTAAAGCTAGGACTTTAACAGGGAAAACTGAGGAGTATCAGTGTGAGACAAAGCCTGTTCTCACTTCAGCTTCTCTATCACAATTGTAAAGTTTGGAAAAACTGAGATCAGAGTATGTAAGGCAGACTTGGTGTTCGGGAAAGTCTGTGCAATGAAGTATTCCAGTGTTTGCTCTTCAACCTCTGATGTTCAAAGAGAGATGTTCCTCTAAAGCTGGGTGAGGTCTGCCATATTTGTCCTGAAACCATTGCAGTGGCCTCTAATGGCTTGGTTGTAAGGACAGCAGTGTGCAGTGGGGTCCCAGCAGCCCCCAGAGACCAGCTTTCTGCCTGGCCTGGTGTTGCAGCTGCTATTGCTTCCTGTCTTCTTGTGTGTTTCTGCAGTTACTCTACTACTAGGACTGTCACTCCAACAGGCAGCAGAAAATGTGGAAAATGTGTTAATTTGTGTACCTAGTGTAAATGAAGTAAAAATAATAATAATAAAAGACAATGTTTGACCTAACAGTAGCTTGTAAATTAAAACTGTCATATTTTGACTCTTCTCACTTATTACTAGACATTCAGGAACGATGCAATGACCAAATTGAGATACATAGGAGTGATATGATCTGTGTACTACACTGAATTTTACAGTGATAAGATTACCTGACATAAACACTGCAATGTTATGGAAAACTCACTAAATTAAAAGAAAACTATGCCATTGTTGCTTTGGCTTTTTGACCAAACATTTCAAGCAATTAATAGTTTCCCACACAGACACAACATCCAGCTTATGATTTTAGAAAGACTGTATCTCTGAAATACCTTAAAATAAAACACTCTAAATTCTGTCTGGTTTTCAAACCAAATGGAGAGCTATTTCTGTTTGTAATAATCATCCTGGAAAATAAAATTCCTCTCTGTATGTTCTGTACGTTACCACAGAAAAGCTACAGCTTTTCTTTGAAATTTCTTTTCCTTTTCCTGATGAGCTTATCTCTCATTTGGGTGGGAAGCTTTTTTTTTTTTTTTTTTCTTTTTTTCTTTTTTTCACTTCTGGTATCTCAGAGATGATAGTGTTGCCAGCTGCCACTACATGGGGGGATAGTTTTTGTGATTTGGACACCTGTCAGCAAGAAACTGAAAACCATACAACACAAACAGCTGCCATGAGTAATGATTAAATATTATCACACAATAAGCAGCTAGGACATGTTTCTCTTTTTGTATTGCACTATGAAATAAATTATGTAAGTGAATCATTTTGTGATAACCTCCAGCATTTGACATGCACTGTCAAGTGTTTCATAAATAAAAGGAAGGCTACTTTACTGACTCCTTGTTTTATTAGATTTAAAAATGCTTTTGTTATCTAGAGTGCTACAAAAGGTGCTTTCTTCCTGCATGCTCAAAACCAACTGTGTATTTTCCAGGACATTCTATAATGCATGTCCATGTGTGTCAGACTGGAACTGAGCCAGTATCTTATCCATCAGCATTAAGAGCATGACAGTGAACTGTTCTCTGTGTGTGTCTATAGACCAGAATGTTATTGCACAGTATTACAGATCTACTTGTATTTATACAATTCTGTTTCAAATGCTCCCAGTGTAATTAAAGTCAGCATTTCTAATCTGAAAGTCAAGCCATACTATCCCTCCTTGTCTGCATACATTTCATGTACAACTTTCATGCATTTTCTAAGTTTCAGGCTGTATTCTAGAAGAAGCTGTTCTCACCTTCTTTGTTTACCATTTTATAAGTTGTTATATAGAGAGTTTTCATATGTCATTGGAAGATAGAAGTTGAAAATATTGAATGATGCTCAGAAATGCAACATAACATGATAATCATTAAAAAATTTCAACAACATAAGAAACAGTAATACAATTATCATTACTCAGTTTATTCTGGGGTAGTAGACCACTTCATATGCCATGTTTCTTATATTTTCTATACAGAGAGCAGTGCTTTCCAAAATTAGTGGAAAGAAATTGTATGACTTCCTTGTTCTCATTGACACCATGCCGCTGTCTCCATCTGCTTGTCTAGCAAATCTTCATCCATATCCTGGAGGGTTAAGTCAAGGGTGGAGCATGGCAAGCTAATTCACATCTTGTTTTAAAGCTATCTTCAACAGTTTGACTTTGGGAACATTCCAAAATACATCCATTTGTACAGGTTGCCACAGATGATTTAGTGGATAGGGAGGATGGTGTTTTAGTTTGATTTCTGTTTAATTTCTGTTTTTATAATTTGTAGTGAATAAAACTAAGAGGTCTAGTTTACAGTTTTTTTTCTTCTGTGCCAATATTGACCAAAATTATTATAACAATAGATTTATTGTTTAGACTTGACAGAATAAGCTGTGTATTTCTAATCCCTTCACTAAGGGAAGGTTTAATACTAGAGTGAGGGGGTGGGAGAGATGAAAGCAACAGTGTTGTGTGAACTTGAAAGTAGACCAGCTGTAACCTCACAGGAATGTGAAGTCTAGTGAACTTGACAGTATCCTTTCACTGATGTCTGCGCCATTTTCTGAAAAATCAGTGAATAATGTTTGTTCTACTAGTCCGCAGACTTTTTGTCCCATTTGTTTGGGCATCGTGAGATGGTCCCATAAAATAAAGCCTGTTACAGACTTCAGTTCTGCACCTTGTCAAGCACACCATCTAAAAAAACAATTGTTTATGGATTGTTTGTCCTCCCTTCTCCTTTTGCTCCCTAGCTGGAAATAAACGATGGGAATTATTAAACAATGAATTTATTTATTTGTAATAAACTGCATCAACTGAAAAATCCTTGTTGGAAAATGAGCTTTTATTACCCCTTGAGATGTTGATTTTGTTACTGCTGGGAGTGGTTTAAAAACCAGAGCACGGCTGTACAGTTTGCTACAAATATGTAGTGATTGATTTAAGTGATTGTGTTGATCTGTGCAGGCTCATTCAAAAAGTAAGTCTCTATTTATCTGGTTTTAGGATTTTTGCTTGTATTCCCAGGCATAGCTCCTTAGGGAAGAGAAAGTGTTGACTCCTCAGTGATGCCATTCTTCACATTGAAGGGTTACACGTTTTGAGGAGGATAATAAATGTGCCCTAAGTGACAGAGCTGACATCTAGAAATCTGGAAGTGTTTTTGAATAAGCTATTCACAGGGTAGAGCTAGGTTTTCATTTGAATCTATAATATGTTAGATTGAGTCAGTTCTAATTCATTTCTATACAGATTATACCTTCCTAAGCTTAATTACTATTCTTTTCCTAATATGTCCCTGAAGAGCTGCTATTTTACTGCAATTACTGCAAATGAAAAGGAGAATAAAATTTAGTGACAGTAAACTAGGCTCCTCAACTGCACATATTTTTTTTGTTGTTGTTGTTTTTCTTTTTCCTTTGCTGAATGAAAGACAGCTCCTGGTTCATTATGAATTTAACAATCAGACTCTTAAGAGCCATAGAACCAAATCATTTTCTGGTAATATTCTATTAACATAATTAGGGACAGATATTGTTGAATTAAATTCATTTATTTTTTGGTACAGTGAGCTTAGGATACTTTTAAAATACTAAACATTAAACAGTGTTTTTGATGTACATTCAATCATTGGTTTTATCTCCTGAGTTTTTTGGGGGGAACAGTCTAGAATAGAATTATGAGATAAAAATTTTCATGATGCATTCATTAACACAATTATTTTAAATATCTTCAATTACTGGTAAGTATCTGTGTGGAATTTACATCTGGAATGTAATTAGTAAATGAAATTAGGGCTTTACAGAACGACTGCAGATTTAATCCAGGTATATATGTGATACGGTCTAAACTCCAAAGCAAAATCAAAGTAGTAAGATTTGAAATCCTGACCACAGCTAGTAAGAAAGCTGATGAACTTACAGCAAATATAGTCTAAACCTTAAACTTTGCAAATGTAGGTTGGTCAGACTTGAGATATCAGAAGAACATAGGTGGTCCTATGCGTTACAAAAGAAAAACAGAAAACACTTTTTAAAATATGTATGTATGTATGTATTTCAAATAACTGTATTAAGGAACCAGTTCTCTAGTCAGGCTCTAGTCTTGCTTTTTTTTCCACCTGTGATTGACAGTAAGTAGGGTTTCAGAATAAGCTAGGCTCTACTATGAAGGGAAAAAAATATGAACAAGAAACCCCATGACTATATAAAATGTCCTCTTTCTTTTCACTTCTGGAACTTTTTTTCAACTGACACCAAACATGGCAACAGCTGTTTTAAAATTTATTTCTTGGTATCAAATAATTGTTTTGTATAGCAAAACAATATGGAAAGCCATATAAATGGAAATGAGTCTTAACCGTTTCAGTCTTTGGCTAGCAAGATTTCTGGTCAGTAAAGATTTTTTCTCTCTCTGTTTTCATTCACTTGATGTAGTGTCCTCGAAGGTAGCAGTTAAGAAATTTGCTAGAATACCAAGTTGTTAAGGTTACATTTATAATAGGAAAATTCCCAGGCAGAAGAAATTACTTGATATGATTTATTGTCAAAAGCAGATTTATTAAGAAATATACTGTTTTCATTCAAAAACCTTCCCTTCTTGAGTATAAGATGCCCAAGATTAAGTTTTTGCAAAATTATTAACTGTATTTAATTAGTCCAGGTGACTTTGTAATTTCTTAAAATACAGAAATAGCTGATGAAATACATCTAGTCAGACAACTCAGCATTTTTTTAAAGGCTATACTTTTTCCTTGCAAGATTTTTTTTATTCGTTTTTTTTAGGATTTTTTTTATTATCCATTAGGAAACAATGGATATTTATTTAGAGTAGAATTAGGAGTCTCATGCTATGAAGCTTGGATTGGTAGGCATTTTGGGACCACAGCTAGTTTAGTGATCAGTTATGTCTCAGATAGTTGAGACTTGATGAAAACTGAAAGGTCAGACTACGATGAACCTGATTAGGGGCACAGCATTAACTTCTGTTGTCCAGAGGCAAGGTTAATCTTCTGGCATCTGGAGGAGCAGGACCTAAGCCTGGCTTTTTAAGGGATATGGCAATATGTGTGTGCATGCATTGGATGAAAGGAAGAGGGAAGACCTGCTTACCCAGACAGGTAAGGCACTGTCCTATCCTCAGGACATCAGTTTGGTGCAGGTTCAGGTGGGAGAGAGAAGACAGTGACAGATATTCAAGAACATACTTTGTGTTAACACCAAGTCAGATTTGGTTTGAGACATTGAAGGTAACTATAATCACTTATGTATGTTACCATGTAGCAGACAGTAAAACAATGCATTTTGTTTAGGCTTGAGATACTATTTTTTGCATTTATCCATGTTTATATAGGTTCCCATCTTCAATTTGTAAAAGACACACAGATTGCTTATTCTGAGGGTCTGAAGTTGAAAGCTTTAAATAATTGCAGTTGTGTTGCAATTGAGAAGCACTGGCTGATTTCAGAATTAGGGGGCAGGAGTAATCTAAAGCATGCTGGATAAGAATTGTTCATTCACTGATACCTTCTCCTCATTCCTGTCTCCTCATGTGCTACCTCATAGGCCAATTCACTTCAGAAAACCATTCTCCTTACCTTTCTGCATTCAAAGAATGCTCACAAGGTGGAATTTGTATCAGAACAATGTTTTTTTTTTTTTTTTTTTTTTTTTTTTTTTTTGTAATTTCTCATCTCATATCACTTTTAATTTCTGATTTATAAAGATAATCCTATAGCATTACATTTGTAAGGTGTTTACAATCTTACAGTCCAACGATTTGATGTGATGTAAATGCAAAGTTATGTACATGTTCTCAAAAACATCACGGTAGATTATGTTCACCACAATGTAGGAGTGATGTTAATGGCAGAATTTGGGTCATCGTGGTGTGGTGTCTGTATGGGTTTAAGCTTTGTATTCTCTTAGGTTCTCTCTCTGTGATCATAGTACAGCTGTTGGGGTGTAGAAGGACACTTAGGGTAGGTTGCTGCTTCTCAGATTTTAGGATAGTTAAGAGCTACATTTGTATACAATTCATACTGTGCAAAGAGAGGATTGCCCAGACCACAAAGGAGTGTTTTTGTCAGGCAACCATGCAAGTAATTGAAGGAAACCTTGTGAGAAATTACTCCTTTAGTCAAATAAATTGGCTATATTTGTGGATCCAGTTCCTATCAAGCTCAATGTTTAAAAAATACTTGGTATTTATTTGTGGCTAACTTCACCATTGTGTTTTTAAGTATCTCAATGAAATTCTTAAACAGCAAAAAAGAACATGGTTTGAAACTATTCAAATCTGTATACACTTATTTTTTTTCACTAAAGTTTTTGTTCCTCATAACCTGAATGCTGTTTGAAACCAATGTCTTCATATATTAGGAGGTGAATATAATTTGTTGAATTAGACTGCCTCCAGCTATGATAGGTGGTTTCATGTGACATAAATACCTTAAAAAGGAAAATAAAAAAGAGGAAAGCAATTGTATAGTTAATAGGAGTAGAGATCAATATATAATAAAGGAAGAGGTATGTTGTATAAAAAGTACAACATCAGCACAAATCAGGAAAGATGCTGAAGCCCTATGGATAGCGTTAGTATGTGGCCTCAGCTATTCTCTGTTGGCTAAGTAGCTCAGACCATGGTCGTACGATTCTTACAAAGTATTAAATATTTGCGAAGGATTATGTAAAAGTATAGCATTAATGAGTGCTAATTTTATACAAGCTCTGAATGTGTAGGCATAAATTCCTCCTTATTACATCAGGAAACTTAAGCTGAGTTTTCCTTTCAGGAAAACTGACATTAGGCTGTTGTTATTTCTGATGGTAGATGAGTCTTCTGACTTGCATTTGCTGATGAGACCTAGCTGGATGATGGAAACATTTTTAGCTTTGTTTCCACAGAGACTGGACAGGCTTGAGCTACCACAAGTATTGCAATGTGAGTCTGACCTCCAGTCAAACCAGTGGAGCCCACAGGTTTCCCTCTCCACCAAGAGCCCACTCCAAGCACGTGTGCTCTGTGGCAAGGCATAGGAGATGCATGGAGGGCTGCCCCTGGCTCCCTCAGTTGACAGAGTTATCAGCCTGCTAGCAATGAAACCACTCCAAGTGCACAGGGAACCATGCTTAAAGGCTGAGAAAGAAAACAGGAGAATTACTCCTTTGGTCAAATGGTCAAACCTCCTAGATGAATTGCAACTTTGAGAGTTTTCTTCAAGTAAACACTTGCTTTTTTTAGGCACTTCGATTATGGCTGCTGTGTGAACAGATTATTTTGGTATGTAGACTGTGGATCTGGTACTTGGCTTGACATTTTTGCTGGGAGGGAGGAGAGGAGCTAGAGGTAAGGCTGAAAATGAGTTAGCTTAACTGGGAGGCTCCCCCCTCACCCATATAAATGTATGCTTTAGTAACAGACTAAAGGACTAAGCCGACTCAGTGACACGCAAAGGCAGGACAGAAAATTCTAGACAGCAGTGAGCACTTGCTAGGTTGTGTCTATCTCCTCAATGCTTGATGACTCCTCATTTTCAGCTGTATAAGTCAGATTTGGTTTTTCCTCTGCCATTTCTAGGGCTTCCAACCTAACTAACCTGTCAAATAAACCTCAGATGATTCATCCATTGCAGCTTTCCCTGCCAAAATAGCCATTACACCTAAATCATACTGATTTAGAAAAACATACTTAACAAAGAATAAATACTAAATTAAAGAAAAAAGAATGTTGAAAAAAAAACTGTCCTTGATTGTGAATATTTAAGATGGCAGTAGTATGTAGATCATTTTTGAGTAACAGTGCCCTCAAAATAATTGGTTTAGGTTTTTCTGAGAGGAAAAAAAAAAAAAAAAAAAAAAGTATTCCTACTAAAGGAAGAACATAGTGCAAGAACCTTCCAAAAGCGAAGCCATCTTCTATTTAAGGGACTAAGTATCCTTAGACTGACAATAATATTTTTGTCTGCTGATCAATCACCATATAAGTTCTGAGAAATTTCTCATGAGGTTTATTTTCATTGCCAAAGATGAAAAAACTTTCTGCTTCTTTATGCGGACTCTTGACTGTGTCATAGAAGTCTCAACTTGATTGCTATTGAGTATGGTTCTATTATAATTAATAAAAGTCTGTGAACAAGTAACCCCTATTCAAAAGTATAGGGAAAGCATTTGCAATAAAGTTTTTTTCCTGTCTAACTACAGAAATAAAAGCTTCTTTTAGAAAGTCTATTCTGATCATCTGTTACATTTGAATTAAAAATGACAGTCGTTGAAAACAAACAAACAAAAAAATAATTACTTCATCGCAAATGTTTCTGGAGGGGAAAAAATGGCTAATTAACAAGGACTGTCTGCAGTTAATGAATTGAACTTGGGAAAAAAATCCTCTGTTTTGGTGTAATCTATTTGCAGTTTTCATTTTATACTTTCCTTTTCTTATGACTTATCTTCTGTTGCATCTCTAGACCTAAAACATGGACTTTAAATTAAACCTGAGGAATAGCAGTTTTCAAACATACCTGTATTTCATCTAAGTTTATGTTAAGACCTCTTATGTGCTGTTAACAAGTAGAGTGGAAGTAGGATTTGACAGATAAAGGGATATTTGGGAACTTATTCAGTTTGGAACTTAAATCTTAAATCATAAATTAATTTCAGCAATACTTCTGTATTCATGCTTTCCATCTCAGCTTTGGGACACATGACTTCTACTTGCACCTTGAGTTATGACAGGGAGGCAGTATCTTAAAGATTTCTAGAAACTGTCACTTCAATGCAGCTTTGAATTTGGGATTATAACCTTGTTCTGCACTGTTCTGGAGAAATAGGTATGTCCTTTGATTGCTGATTTTACTGGAAAATTCATTTTAACCCCCCCCCCCCCCAAAAAAAAAGCTTTGTGCTTATCAGATGTGTGTGCAGCTGAGAGTTAACCATGCAGGGTGCGGAGGAACTGTAAAGTCCAAGCCCTGTTCCAGTCCAGCCCTTGACCAATCCCTGAAAAACTGAAAAGGAAGCCACAGCTCTTGGTCAGAGTTTTTAATGTTTACAGGATGGAAAACCAGCAGCTATATAGCTGTAGAAGGAGTGGTATGTGAACTCTGGAGTTAGAAGTAATATATTACTTCCATACTCTATAAAATAATTTCTATATTCTGCTAGGGATGGATGATTTGCACACCTCTTTCCTTTTGAAGCACCTGTTCTTACTTCAAAGCAAATTATGAAAGTTCAATTTGTACCTGTACAGAAAAAGGCTGGAAGGGAAGGCACATTAGGTGTTTGTATCAGGGTATGTTTTTTAATGTCAGTACCAAGCAGTTAACAGTGAAGTATTTTAGCAGTTATGAAGCACAGCAGTTCTAGGAGGGAGCACAGTGACATCCTTCAAAAAGGAGCCTTGGTAAGTAGGAAAGTGAGGTTCTAAAGGCAAATGTGAATAGAGGCCCTTTAAAAACTTCTAAATAGTTAAATGCATATATATATAAGAAAATATTGCACTTCTATCATATTTCATTTTGGTATGTATTTTTTTAGTATCCAACTCATGATTCTAATATTAAAAAAATATTTTAAAAAAAAAAAAAAGGGGGGAAGAAAAAATATCGAGAGGGGGATTACTTTGTGATTTTATTTTATTTTTACAGGGATGAAAGAAAATCTTCCTCTACAGTTTGTGCATGTTTTAAGATATATACAAACCTAGTAATGTTTTAGTATATTAAGAAGAAAACAGTTTAAGACACATCTGAAGTTATGCTAGTTTTTTTGTTGTTGTTGTCTTCTATGGGCTAACACTGTGAATGTTTTTTCATATTGCAGGAAAAGCTTTGCAACTGTTATAAAAAATTTTGATCAAAAGCATTTAAATAGAAACTTCACCAGCATAATAGTATTATCTTTTACTAGATTATTGAGGTATAAGAAAAGCCTGATATTTCAGTAATTGAAAAATAATACTCAAGCAGTAGAACTTGTTCTAACACCAGATGATAAGAGTGTGTTCTGTCCTGGAATTCTGAATATCATTAAGAAATGCTGAGAATGGAATTTCCAAAGTGCATTTGAAGTAATACAATATTTATGATGGTAAAGAATGTACCATTGGCTTCCCACATCATCCCTTGAGGCTTGTTGGCTGCATAATTAACATAAGTATAAATTAGATTTCAGTAAAATCAGATGATGATTTCATTTTGTAGCAAAAAGACAAAGACAGGGATCAGAAAGCTTGGTAACATCTGACTGGCCTTTCTGACTGGCCTTTTTAACTATCTATAAATGACACATTATCTTATGTCGGGCAATAATGGTGGTGGGTTAAAACAGCTATAGCTGATGGCTAAAAGCAGGAGATTGCTGACTGATAAAGAGTGATTGCTGCAGTCATTGATGAAGAGGTTTGAAAATTGCACTGATTAATTGTTTGCCCAGATGAGCATGTGGTGTCCCATTAGAATGCTTAATTGTCAAAGTCAAAATTCACTAATTTTCTATGGAATCTAACTTAAAAAGTGGACTACTCGGCTAAAGTTAATTGTGCAGTAATATTTATGCATAACCTACATCTGGGTTTAGAAATTCCTTCTAGGACTGGAAATAGTGAAAGCAAACATTCAAAATGCCAATCCCTTATATATTGCCTTCTCATCTGTGTGACCTGTTATCATGAGACCACCGACCCATTAAAAGCATACACTCAATTCACTGATGCTGGCCAAAAGTTTCAGAAGTGGAGTAGGTAGAGTTTTTTAGAAGCAAAACTAGGATATTTTGAAATTAACTATTGACTCTAGACTTCTGGCTGCTTTCCCAAGGTTACTGACAGTCATATTCATTTCCTTAGGGAGAGCCCCTGTTCTGGTTGAAATCAATGGGAATTTTGACACTTCAGTATAGTCAGGAATTCCCTTTAGATGCCTGAGTTAATCTAATGGAGTGAAATACCAAAGAAACATTTAGTCCAAAAATTAAGAATGCTGTTCATCTGTGAGGTCTGAGTCTACAAAATAGTTTTTCAATGAGAAACTGCTTGGTATATGTCTCTATCAAATGTCCATAAGGAATAATCTCTATGCAACATAACATGTATTAAATGAGGTGGTACTTTGTGGCTCATTGAGAAAAAACTCAAAATTTCTGTGGTGTTTAAATCAACCATAGCTGACTATAAAGTTTTACGCCGTTTTTAGCTGGTGGAGTCTGAGACAGAGGCCTTTATAAACTTTAATATTGTCTGATAATTGCCTTGTGTGACAAATAAATAAATAAATAAATCAAGGTTGTATTTTTTATTTTTCACTATAAAAACCTATATTATCACCTGTCCTTGACATAGTGTAAAGGTTTATTAGCACTAGAAATTAATATTGATCAAAACTCAGGTGGTGGGTTAATTATTATTAAATTAAGGAATTTTTATATTCCTAAGGTTAAACTAAGATTTTGCTCAAGATTTTTCTTTTTCTAGTTTCAGATATGGTGAAAATGTAATTGCAGATGCAGGATTCTAACTAATTCTAAATGTGCTGTGATAAGCGAGACAGTATGTTCCAGGCAGTTTTAAGACAGATGGAAATGATTATCAAAATCATGCAGGCTGAGTGGTTTTTTGTTTGTTTGTTTGTTTTGTTTTGTTTTGTTTTGTGTTGTGTGTGTGTGTGTTTTTTAAAACAAAAAGATTGAAGTCTTACTGTACATAAAAGGTTTGCCTACGCGGCTATATTAGTTCTTAGACCTGACTGACATGTTGGCAGATGCGCTGATGGTGGATTATCTAATCATGGTATGTGTATACAGACTGCTTTTGTGTACAGTCACTCTACAGACCTTATTGATCCTGTATCACTGTTCGGAGACAGGGAAGCCTTTCATAGAATAGGGAAGCTGGAAGTTGCCACTGCCTCTACAGGTCACAGTTTCTCCTATTTGTTTCTTGTTAAGGCTGCCTCTGCCCGTCTTTTTTTATATATATATATATTCTCTGGTTCTAGTCTATTTCCTCAAAAATAGTCTTTAATGTAGATGGGCAAAATATCCTTCTGAACTACATTTTTTTTTATTATTATTACTGAAATAAATGTTTTGTTGTTTTTACTGGTATAAAATACCTATACACCAGGATCTTGCTTGGCTTGAAATTTTGAAATATTAGGTGTGCACTTTGGCAAATGTTTTCAAGACTTACTGTATGAGATCTTTGGTGTACAGCTTCTCCTTCATTGCTAAATTTTATCAGTATAGAACATGGACTTTTGTTAAAAATTAAACAAAAATCGGCTGCTTAAAAGGGTTATCTTGAATGAAAATTAAACTTAGCTCTTAAGCCTAAAGAATGTCTTTAAAGCATCTTTGCAGATTTATTATGTGAACTATATCAGCATCTGTTTTCTAAAAATAAACTCTTTCATACTTCTTATTAACTACAGGGCTAGACAATCAGAGATCCATAGCCAGCCCACAGACCAAGACAGTAATTTAAGTATTTCCAGGTCGAGCTGTGTTGAGGGCAAAATAAAATTGTAAGGTTGACAAATATGAATCCAAAAAGATGAAGGAAAATAAATACTGTGATGGTGGTTATGACACAAGATTTATCTCCTGCTGCTGCCTAGGCAGGGGTGGGGGAAGGTGTTTTTATCTTTCTGTGTCTGTTTCCTTTGTATTTCTTTGTCTTAACTGCCAGATTTAGAGATGGAACCATCTCTTGAAGACTCCTCATTATTGAGAAATGTAAAATATTACACACTTACAGAAAAGAAAATTGTCTATATTCAGATGAGTATTTATTTATTAGAGCAGATAGCTTCAGGCTGGGACCTGAGAACCAAGTTAAATGATCTCCAAAGGCCGATGGAAGTAAGCTTTTGTGGGTGCCAGACCATAAACACCACAGACCAGAAGTCTTTGTGAATATTTCATGATGGGAATGGGAAATGAAGGATTAGGAGTGGACATATACCATAGAACACTACAGAGTAATTTATAATGTCAGTAACACTGGGTTCCGTTTTAGTTTCTTTGGGCCTGTTGTAGATCAGGCGAGACCTGTCTTGGGGAACAGCAGGATGAGTGGAGAGAAGGGTTAAGTTGGAGCCTGTCCTTCCTCCCCACCTTCTGCACTGCTCCTACGGCCCTTTTCCAGCCCTTCAGCACCTGATGGCACCAAAGAAGCAGCAGCAGTAGATGTCCAGTGACCTGGAAGTTTCTCCCATCTCCTTCTGGTTACATTACACCTTTTTATCCACAGCCACCTTTTGATCTATGCCCAGGCCACCTCCCTTCAGCAAGTAGAGGAGTAACAAATTCCACAGATATTTTGTGTGTGTGTGTGTGTGTGTGTGTCTGTGTGTGTGTGTGTGTCTGTGTCTGTGTCTGTGTGTGTCTGTGTGTGTCTGTGTCTGTGTGTCTGTGTGTCTGTGTCTGTGTGTCTGTGTGTTCCCTTCCTTAGTGTCCACTGCAGATATTAGAGAAAGTAGACTTTCCATGGCTGGCACTTCTTGCTTAGTTTTGTTGTGCTCAGGAAACTAGTGAAGACAAGTGGGGTCAGTAAGTAATGCATTATTGCTGCTCCATTGCAGGCTAAAGCTGTCTGAACTCGTGTTACTACAAAACAAAACACACTGAAATAAATTATTGCATTAAATAGCTCTTGGTAGTACCTTGCCCTGTGAACCAAGCAGAAAACAGGAAGGCGTTCTGAGACTGAGCCATCTTCCTGTCTTGGGCTGATTTTTGAAGCTGAGCAATTACATGCTGTCCTATGTACTAAGATAATTTAAAACATAAATTTGTCCTTGTAACATGATGACTTAAGTGATTCTCTTAATTCTCTTAGAATTCTCTATTTCAATGTCATGTCTGAAGACTGAAGTACCAAAATTGAGTGCAAACACATGGGTTTGAGATGACAGATTTGCCTTTAATGCTCAACTTTGTTCTGTCAAAAAAGTCCCTGATTTGTATTCATTTCCTCCTTCCTTTCTTCATTCTGCATTTGGGTAAAAGCTTGAAAAGTCCCTTATTCTCACTGACTTTATCTTAATGTCTCTTTGATCCTTTTTTTAGCTTCTTTTCCATTTTAACCTTTTTGTAGCTGTACATGTTGTCTAAAGCTGTTATTCTCTCAAAATCTCTTCCCTTTCCTCAAGATAATTTCTGTCCTTGAATAAAATTTTCGGAGTAGCTCAAGTCTCATATTCAGAAGATATATAATTACTTGGAACCCTTTTCTCTTTGAGTATCATTGAACAAAATGTTAAGCTAATCACTTTCAAGTATTAAATTTATGTTCCAAACTCACTTTTGTAATCTTGAAAACTTTGCCATGTCTTTTTTGTTTTCCCCATCTGTATGTAGTTCTTTACTTCTCTCCTTTCCCATAGTTCTCTTTACTGTATATTTTCTCACCTTTATTTTTGTTTTTAGACTGTTTTTGCTTTGTTTTGTTTTTGTATCCATATCCTTTTTGTTTTTACCCACTGGATTTTATTTATTTACTTATTTTTCAGTCCCATCAAATTTCCTATATCATTTTTTACTTAACTTTCATCTACTCTTTTCTTCCAAGTCCATGCAAGAGCAGTGGTTGTATCTTACCAAAACAAGGAAAGAAAACAACTCTGTGTATCAGCCAGATTTAGTCTTTTGTTCAGCACCTTACATTCTGTTGATAGGATACCCTCTTCATATCCATCTTTTGGCTCATTTTCTGAAATGGATGAAATACAAATGTCTCTAAAGGGAGAATCTGTAAACCTCAGCAAGGTAAGCTGACAGCCTCAGAAGAGGAAAAAAATAATACTTCCATTAAGCATAGCTACAAGGCAAAGATATTCTTCATTCTCTAGTGAATTCCCCAAGCATTTTCTTTCCTAAATTGTTCTTTCTACAAAATGGTATGAAGTTATTAGTTGCTTTTTGTGCATTCAGGGTAGTCAACTGCACTATAAATTACAGTGAGAGATTTTTAACATCTCAGTTCCTTCTATAGATTCTTTCTTTAGCAACTTTTATAGTTGAAAAACTTAATAAGAATTATGCAGTGAAATCTGATGCTCTCCAAAATTGCATTGAGGCTATCAGTGGATAGAAGTATATCCTACAGAAAGCAAATACTGTATCTTTCTAAAACAAAATATTTCAGGGTATTATGACAATCTTAAAAATGCAAGTTTCTCTAAGAGATGATTTCCCGTAAATTAACTAATTCATTAAAGTTCAAAACGAAATGAAATGGAATCCTGTACGTATTTTTGTTCATGACTATATAGCATGTTATACTCATTTATGTTAGTATGAGATATTGATTTCTCCTTAAAAAGAGGTTAAACCAATATCACAACAGATGGCGAAATATTTTTATAGCTTGTGCGTAATCATTTGCAGGTTTGCTGGTTCCAGTTTGCCATTACCAATGGGCATCTATGTTTCTTAAATTAGGCCAAGACAGATAGTTAGTAGTCCTGTCAGCAAAGTGTTAAAATTCACCTGATGAAACCATGAATTGTGAAGGATTTGTGGGTAAAAGGTTTGAGAAGCTTCCGGGGAAGAATTTGAACGTAAAAGATTATATGTATCCCAATGAGAGATCCTCCCGTGGAAGATGTCCTTCAGATGAAGGTTTGGCTGAGATCTGGATGCCAGCTGTGAGCCTTTGCTTGCTGAACGCAGAGCGCAGTTTGTTAGATAAAGTGAGAAAGAAAATGAGCTGAAATATAGGCAGTTATAAGGAACATTTTCATATCTGTATGTGCTATTCTGTAGACTTGTCAATTTTTGATGTTTTAATTATAATAAGGAAATTACTTCATTGCTTCTACGTTAAGATGTCTTGGATGTCCAAGCTGTTTTCAGAATAACTGACAAGCTTAGAGGAGTGATATAGTGAGTCTTAAAATCAGGGACCTGGACAGGCCTTGTGTTCTGGAACTCACAGCGCAAGGTACAGCCCATCTTAGGAGCAGGGCTGCTCTCAGTTGGTTTTCAGAGAGTTTTAGGCTGGTGATGCAAATTGCTGGTGTGGCAGAGGCCTTGTCTAGCTCACCAGTTAGCTCTTTGGCACATGGATGCAGCAACAGCAGCAGGGACACCTTCTGGATACATGTTCAAGGATGCAGTGCCTGTCATAAACTAGATGTGGGTGTAATCCCTCTATTAGCATTCAAGAGTAGATTTGGCCCTTCCTCTGATACGTTCAGTTTAAAGTAAAATCCATATAAAGAATAAATTAATGATAGAAGTCAAAAGCTTTTTTTATGTAAACTTTTCTGGAGAGTTACTAAATTGGCATGTATTACTTCTGAGTTAGTTACTTATTGATGAGGTCCTAACTGATAAATTGCTAATCTGATAAGATAAATCACCGTATATAATTTTATTTATTTATTTATTTATTTATTTATTTTCCCTAAAGCAGTGCAGTCAGATAGGATCTTGGTAAGCCTCTTAGTATACAGCTTCATATTCCCAAACTAAAAAATTTACTTAGTAACATTCAATGCACTTACAGCTGTTAGGAATCCTAAATTTGTCAGTATCTTGAATGTCTTTTTAATTTCCCCTCAGAATTAGAGAAAATAGTTATATATTTCACTAAAAGGAAATGATAGAGCAAGCAGATTCTAGGAATAAAAAGGTACTGAAAACATTTTATATATTTTTTTTGAAATACCATTTTACTTTATATATGTGAGGTTTTATTTCTTTATGTATCATTACATGACAGTAGTAGTAATAGTATACTTTTGTGTTACTCTGACACAATAGTATTTTATTTTTTTTCTCCAGAATGTCTCTTGGTCATAAAAACAGCTTGACAGAACTTTTATGTAGATACATCTATTTCAACTGCAAACATACACTGCATGATCAAAAAAAGTAAGATAAATTTTTCACTGTAAAAGAGGTAAAAATGCAGTACAAAATTGTGAAATCCTTAATTTCTTAAAGCAAAACTTTAAACTTGAGACATATTTTCCCATGGGAAATCTCTTCAAACACAAAGTGTTTTCCTACAAGTCTTACTTTAAACAAAATAAATCCATCCTCTATCTTTCTCCCTTCACCTCCCACAGAGGTGAAAAAATTGCTAGTAGGTCAGCACATAAAAATACCTCTAAATCAAAGATCCCAGACAGTGATTAGAAACCCATCTCCTAATGAGAAAAAAATTAAAATTAAATAGAAATAAAATAAAAATTAAAAAAGGCACATTGTAGAAACACATCAGCACATTGTTAGTATTATGCATTAGGATATCATGGATATTGTGGCTGTTGTGACTTAAAATAGTTAAATGCAGTTTATCTGTGATACAGCTTTATTTCACGTTCTGTGTGGATATTTCAAGTTCTGCACAGAATTCATAACTTCTCAGATGTTAACATCACAGCAACTGCTCTTTGGACTATTGCATTTCTGTATGTTACAGCCATGGTCCCGGGTTCTCGGAGTGCTGCAGCTGTTCAGTAAATACAAAGCACTAAAATTAGAGTCAGTTTCTCCTGTATTCAGTTTCTAGGGGGGAAAAAAAACAACCAAAAAAAAAAAAAAAAAAAAAAAAACTTCATGCACTGCCCTCCCTAGCTTCCTCATTGAACATATGTGCTTTTCAAGTAGTTCTTCTAACAACATTATTTTCTCATGCCTCCTGTGTTTTGATTTTGCTGTTTCTGATATTGACCATTTACCCTTTCTCTGCCTTCTAATTCTAGATTATATTTTAGAACTCTTATTCATATGAACAGTGTATTATTCATTTCCTTTCTATTTGCAAAACATCTATTTTGAAATAAAAGTTATGAATAAAAGTTTCTAGAAGTATTCAGTATACAACTTTTAAATTTTCTGAAAAAATAAGTTGACACAAGGTTCTTTTATATTCTAGTTCTTTCACAGAGCATAAAATGCTATCGGTAATCAGTGTTACATTTAAACATTATGGGTCCCTTCCAACTCAGGATATTCTATGATTATGAAATATTTGAAGGAGTTTTTTTTTGTTGTTGTTTTTGTTTTTGTTTTTGTTTTCCTGGCTATAAAGGAAAGAAACTGAATCCAGGAATCTAAAATTCCACGATGCAGAATTACAGTGATGCTCTTTGAAGTTATTATGAACCTGCAAAGCTTTCATTCTGTAGTAATATTCAGCATGGAAATATTTGCCTGGATAATGCAATTGCAAGCTGGACCTTAGGAAAAGAATCAGCTACACCATCACACAACATTAGGAATGGACATGGTCATCTTCCCCAAATATTAGTAAAAAATAAAAAATAAAAAAAAAAATCTTTGAGCCTCCTAAATGCAGTCTTCCTTGTGCCTTTTGGCAGTGATTTTCATGGTCTCTCTGCGGGGTAAGTTCTCTTTCAACTGTTCTCAGCTTGCTGCATATTAAGAACTTTGTTCTCTCTTGTTCCTGTGTTGGGAGGTATTGTAAACTGAAAAGCTAAGGATTTTTTTTCATCTTTAGTTTTAGATGTTATGATGTATGACTCATTTTATTAATCTTTTTCAAAGACGAGCACACTCTTCTTCCTTGCCTCTACTTCTTACTCTAATCCCTTTGCTGGACAGTTTTTAAATAAAAGATTTTACCAACATTTTCTACATACCTGTCTGACGTCTTGCCAGTGAAACCAGTTTCACTTTACTTAAAAGCTGAAACTACAGTTTTAAAACAAACTGTGCTGCAGCAGGATATGTCTTCTAGTATGAAGCTGTTGTTACAGGTCACAGAACCAGATGCTGCTGAGGCTGTTACTCAGTTATGACACTAAGAGAGCAAACTCATGTATAACACACTCATGTACCTCAGGTACTGCAACTTATTCTGCCATTCAAAGCAAGGACTCTGTTCTGTGAAGCCTTCAGCAGCTGGATAAAGTGATTTATGTGTGGCATTCATTTTATTTTATTTTATTTTATTTTGAATAGTATTACAATTTCACGTAATTTCCTAGGAAGATTTGTTTTTGAAGCCACATCAGCTTAATAAAGCACTTCACAAAATGCAGTTTTGTTCAAAAGTGACGCTTAGAGATTCTCCTTTTCTGGTGACTTCTTAGTAAAATTTCAGATTTTCAAACTTGTAGAATGAAATGCCACTGAAAGGGAAATCTTTCTTTTGTTTCTTTCCTTGTTTTCTTTTTTTTTTTCTTTTTTATTCCAAAGAGTATATGTTATTATTTATGTCTGACTCTACTAGCAGCTTAAGAACAAAATAGCAGCTTAAGATCAGAATAGCATCATAAATGTTTACTATTGGAATAAAATCCAGGGTTTCATTTCATAAGTCCCACCAGTGTAAAAGGGTCTGATCATTTAAAGATTTCCAGCAGCGCAATGCATTCCCGAATTCAACATGTACTAAGTCTACATATGTGTTGTTAAGAGAAGGTTATTTATTCAGTGAACATAGCTTTCTTGTTAAAATACAGTCTTTATGCCCCATTACTGTTTTTGCGTTCATCTGGTGTACAAATTGGTTTTTGTTTACCATTTCTGTGCTTTCACCTTTTACTTGTGGAATACGAGGCTTACAGAAGATCCAGGGTGCCTTGTGAGCATTGTAGTACAAAGGACTGAAAGCTTTTTCTTTCTTTCCTTATGGAATTCAGTGTTGAAACTGAGGCATTTAAGTACAGTTGTTGAAAAGCTTCTGTTGTGAACAGAGCTTGAAAAGAAAACAATACCATAGCGAGTCCCTTGTTCTTTTATTGCTTCTCCCTGTGCAACCTGCTTTTAGCTGTTTATTTTATGCTGATTAAACAGACTCCTTTCATTAAGTGCACTTCCTTAGATATTGTTTCTTCTACAAACATGGTAAGTGCCAAAAATAGTCATCTTTTGAGCTTGGTTCACCCTGAACTTATGCTAAACCATTCCTGTGTACTCTGTAAATAATAAATATAATACAATTCCATTAACTTAATCATCCTAGCACAGAAGGAGGATATTTGACCAAGTCAAAACCACACTCCATACATCCTGGAGATGACTAAGCAGCTGGTTGGTGAAAGAAAGAAAAAGGTGTAAATGTTTCAGACCACCTCTTTTTCTTCATCCTTCAGATTTTTTTAAACTTCAAAAAAAGTTGGAGTGTAAGCTTTTTTTTTTTTTTTTTTTTTTTTTTGAGAAAAATTACTATAATTCAAGTTGGTATCATTTTTTTGTTTCTTACATTGTGCAGGAAAATAGAATACCATGGTATGTGCTCTGTAGTGCTGGGCAAATGCCCACTCACCCCCAAAGAGTTATTTCACATCTGACAGGGAAAGTTAATTAGCTAGCCATGAGCTCTGTATTGCAGAGCCACTTGGGTGCTTCTGCGCGGCACTCCTTGTTGTGTCAGCTTTATTCACCATGACAGGATGTCTCCCTAGCTCTGCCCTGCTGCAGGGCTGGACTGTAGTGCCAGGCTTTTGCCTTTACCTCCCTGCTGAGTTTGGCCAAGCCAGGTTCTGCCTGACAAGGTCTGAGATGGCTCCTGAATTATTGGTTCAGTGTTGGCTGTTGCATACAGCTGTACTTGGGCTTAATAAGGATGACAGGGGACACGCACGGGCGTCTTTGAATCCAGAGCAGTCTAAGAACTGTGTAAATCACCATCAGATAGTTAAGAATCAACTGCTGCTATAGGAAGTGGTAAAAGGCCAAGCTGTTATGTATTTGTTCTTGTTGATTACCCTTCCTTGTGTCCTCCCACCATTGTGGTTGTAGGTTTCAGGAGGACTTCCTGAAGACTGTAAGTTAAGAAAGAAAATAGTGTGTTATTTAGTATCTGAATTCCTTTCACTCTTGGAAAACACTGAGCACCTTGATCCTTGACCTTGATCCAGCTAATTGTGTAAATACATGCTGCTCTGGTGGTTCTCCTTGCCTGTTGATTAGAGAGATTTCAAAGCTCAGAATTGAAGAAAACAATGCAGTCAGTTATTTCCTTGTTGCCTTCCTCACCCCAACCATTTATTTTATCACTGGCAGGAAGAAAAAAAAAAAAAAAAAAAAAAAAGAGAGAGAGAGAGAGAGAGAGAGAGAGAGAGAGAGATCTCCAAGCCCTTTTACTCTGTATTTTCTCACTGCCAAACACCTGGCTTTGCAAGGTCTTCATCACAGCTTTTTGTAATGAATCAAAACATGTAAAGTTTTGTTCCACCCTGACTCCTGAGTGTTTATGCAAGAATAACAATAAGGTTTTGATTACTTCTTTATTAGATTGGATGGGTCTTAGTTCATACTTACTTTTTCAGTTCACAGTAGGATTTTTAAAAACAAAAGTAGAGTGTTATATAAGGATGCATCTAGAGATTGAGTTGGCATTCCTTATTCTTCAAAACTAAGTAACTGTAAAACTATTAAGTATGCCTGTGGAAGCCGGGTAGTATATGGTCCAGAAAAACAGTTAAGGACAGGTCACCAACCTTAAACATTTTAAGCAAGCTTTTCACAACTTATTCTCCTCTTTTATATATTTATTAAATAGAAAATTTTAATCTGCACCTGGATACACAATTAGTGTGTGCTTCCTGCCATGTTTCTGTTGTCATTATGGTAATTCAATGTAACACATTGTTGCTAATTATACCTATTGTAGATAACACTACATTATCTAGTATTTATATAGTTATTCACATCTAGCAATAGTAATGTACCTTTACTTTCCTACTGATACACAAAGTGTTTTCTGCCTAGTTCCATGGGTAACAGGACTCTTACTGTAATGTCTATAGTTGAATTGATTTATTTCAAAATGAACGAGGCTTTTTTAGGCTTCTCAGATCGACATTCTCCTGACATTTCTGTTCCTGTTTCTTCAGCACTTAAAACAAACAAACAAATAAACCCTAAGTCAACAAGTTATTAAATCAAATCAAAAGAGTCCTTTATAATAATTTATATATTTATATATTAGTTTGCTGTTCATTGAGCAAACCCCAAACTAGTGTCTATTGGTTGAGGTATTCTTGAAGTCATAGTGAAATATATCCAACAGAAACTCAAACACATCTAAGAAGCATTGAACCATTGTTTTATTTATTTTCCTGGCTGCATACTACAGTAAACAAGAGCTGCTCAATTGTTTTGTATTTCAAGTAGATTTTAGAGCAAGAAATACTGCAGCCTCTAAAATATGTGCAAGAAACTTTGCATGTAACAGGTCAGCCAGATAAGCCAGCCGAAATCAATAGATAGACTGTACAGCTTTACATTTAGCCATTCATTCAAACATAGAGACATCATGGAGAAAGACAAAAGGCAATATTTTTGAAAAATAAAACAGGTTGTGTTTTTTTCTTAATTCTGTCAAGATCAGTAGTAGTTTTACTTTAGCTTTCACAGAAACAATGTTTAGAGTATTCTGGAATTATTTAAAACTAGCACAACGTGTTATTATCAAGCTAGCTTGGGTAGAATATATATTAGTATAAATTAATTAATGATGATGAATAAGGCATCTGATAAAACAACTGTTCTTATGCTGCCACTTTTTTCTTATATTATTAAAAAATTCTCTTAGTAGCATTTAGTCTCTTAGTCTCCCTACTGTAGAAGAAATGTCTTAATAAGCAAAATGAAATTGAGACCTATGTTAATACTTCTAGAGCAAGATTAGCACTCCTTGCTGACATTTTCAACGGAACTGGTTGGGAGATGCAATTTGTTTTAAATTTAGATGCTTTAGCAAAACCTTACAGGATGCTGAAAAACTAAAGGAAATCTTTTATTCTGTGATTTCGGTGTTGGATATTTTTCCTGTAAATACTGAAGATCCCTTTTTAATCTGTTCTTAGTGTACAGTGAAATGAAGCCTTTCCATTTCATCTACCATATTTTTCTAGCACTGTATGAAAGTATATAAACAGACATGTTCCTATTCCAAAAGGCTCTGAACAGACTGTTGAAGGTTCCCCTCCCATTTTCTTGCCTGATTTATAGCTAGAGTTGGCAGCAATGCCTATAGCTAAAGTTTCTTAACACTTTCTGTTACTAGGTCTGTTTTCAATTGCTTATAATTTTGCCAGCTTCAACTGCTTCCTAGTGTTTTTAGACCTTTTGGCTTGGGCAGTGGTTTTGAGCTTTTATGACACTGGTGAGTTACTTCAGAAGTTTTATGGACCTCATCCTGAGCTGATCTAGACTTGTGTAACTGAAACTCTGGGCTTAGCTACACTTCCCTGGACATAATGCTACAGAAAGAAGCCCAGCTGGTTTTATTTATTTTTTAGAGAGCTGTGATGTGAATGTGAATGAGACAGAAAGTAAGGAAGATGGAAGGAAGTTGGGCTGGAAACTCTACAGTCATGACATGTAGTAACTTCTTTGTATTATTCTGCCTTTTCATGTTGTATAAGCATGTGGATTCCATTTGACTGTAGCCAGCTCTGCCCTTCATCAGGCTCAAATTTCGTGCTATTGCAAAAGCAAGCTTGAGGAGGTTATCCTCAAAAAGGAAAACTTCAGTAAGTAACTTTGAGTGCATTTTTAGCTAAGCTCCTCTTCAGAAGAGGTAGAAGGAGTTGCCTCCTTCGTTTGAGCAGTCCTGCATTAATGACCCCCAGGACTGAGCTCCCCTGCTTGTTGTGGGAGTGTTTTCTCTGGGTTACCCGTGTTTCTGCCACTGATGTGCAATAACATAATGCCTGTAGCAGGAGGTTCCCCTTCAGTGTGAGTGCCAGAGAATGGTAGAACTCCTGCAGCAAGAGATGCTACAGTCAGGACAAGACTGACTGATCTAGCAAAGTGGGTTTTACCAATTCTAGTGACAGCAGTAAAGCTGCACACACAAAGACAGCTCCCGTTTACTGCCTTAAAAGCTATTGTAGGATTTTTCTTAGTTTTATGAACAGAAATAATATCAATGATAATTTAATCAGGAAAATTTGAGTCCTGAAAAAATGTTTTAGCTTAAAGTGTAATTAATCAACATATACATGCTAATTTTGCTCAGATACAATGCTTTATTTCTGCTGAGCTGACCCTCATTTTGAGTACCTGACTCAACTTATAGCTAAACTAGCCATGGTAAAAATAATGTTCTGTGTCTCACACAAAGAGAAAGTAATATATCTTATTCAAGAGCATGAAACTCTTCTGCCACAACATCTTCCTTTTAACACTGTTCTGCATATTGTCTGTGCCTTTATTAGACTTTTACATCAAGAAATCAAAAGTTCTGAAAAAATCAAGGGTTTTCACTAAAAATCATATTCTTGCCTTCAACTTGCACATTTTTTTTTTCTCCTGGATTGTTTAATTCTTTTTTTTTCAGGAATAAACCCTCTAAGTATCTGATAGAAAGCAGGTGAAGGGTGTCAGGGAAAACAAAAACATTTTAACCTAATCATTGTTTTCCAGTGAAAAATGGAGGAATACCTCACTTTATTTTTGCAAACTGATTTATCTTTACTTGCTAAGGTACTCAGTGCTAAGGGCACTTTTTAGTTTCTGTAACTCAGTTTCACAATCTTCAGATTTGCTTGATAATTAATCATGCACCTTAATGCATGTCTTTACCATTCAGTTCCTTTTCTTTATCTTGTGTTGTAAATATTGATATTTGCATTGAATATTGCACTAAACTGTATTTAGTACAGTATTCAAATCTTGTGCATTTTTAAACCATTTTAATGTCTATTTTCATTCATTTTTCTATGTGATTTCAGCTTTTGGGCTTTATCCTGTTTTCTCAACACCTTTTTGTCTTTTAGTTATCTAGAAACAGTACTCTGTTATACTGCATCTGTGCTTACTTTGTTACAAACATTTATGGGTTACAGCAAAGAAAGTCTCCCTGTAGTACACTGTATTTATTTAATTCCCAGTACTTCACTGAAGGTGTCAGTATTTTCAAGGAGACTCCACTGTTGCTGAAAATGTCAGTCTTACATAATCAGTGCTATGCCTAAGATACACATGCAACAATTTAAAGAGGATACTTAATTAAATCCTTAATTAAATTTTAGGTTTTACTTACCTGAGCTCTTAGTAGAACACATATAGTTAGTAATGCAGTAATGACACACGATTGTTGTGTTTTTCTTTACAAAAATGGCTGGGGGTAGGGGCTGGGAGAAGGACGGAAGGAACAACTTTTTATTCATGTCAAAATCTGTTTTAGTTCAAATATATTAGAGACAGTATGTTCTATTGCATTAGGTAACTTATTAAGAAAATTGATCCAAAGAAAGACAAATAAGAAGACACATACAATGCCCCTAGCCAGATTATATTTAACCCGAGCCCATTCTTGAGTACAGTTCTCTGCATGCTGCCAGGTGTGGCTTTCCTGGCCTCATTGGATGGGCGATGCTGCCTCGGTCAGCGCTGTTGCTTGGCAAGACGCGGTTTGAGCACTGCACAAAAGCAGTTTCGAGACACTGGGTTTGTTTAGACCAACAGATCAATACTTTGATATTATCTGTGCATCCAGCTGTTCCCACTCTGCTCTCCAGGAGAGCCACTAATACAGTAATCTTCACAAGTTGTGTGACTTTCTAGAGGAAAATGTTGAAATTACTCAGAAGAGTAGTAGAACTACTTCTCAGGAGACTCTTCTTTCTCAATTGATAACAAATATGATGCCTAGACCTAAGAGCTTGGCAACATGTTCAGGTTTTTACCTAACTGGATTTTTGAAGAAGGCCACAATTTCAGTTTGGTTTTTCAAAGACTGTTGTAACTTTTACAAACACTTGCCCTACTTTACTTACCATTCTTCACCACTGGGGATTCTTTTCTTTTCCCTTCCCCTGCCCCCGATGAACTCCTCTTACTGGTTAGTGAACATGCCTTGTACTGAAATAATCAATGCTTCCTTCTCTGCGTGGATGCACAAGTCACGCTTCTGGGTTAAGACAGGCCGTTATAGCAGGATGCAAGAGGGGGTGGCACTATCACCCCTTGATTGCTACAAGCAAAGGCCTACTTTCAGTCTCAAATTCAAAGTTTGAATGCTATCCTAAACTGCTTTTTCTGAGAGTGCATAAAAAGTCACTTTAGAGTACAACAATGCTCTGACTGCACCCAGCAATGCGCACCTGGTAGCTGAGTTCTTGCTACCAGCATATTCTATTTGCTGGTTCTCAGCTATTGAAAATAGGTGAAATTACAGTGCAGCTGGACAGCAAAGGTATAGCCGATCGCACAGTTCATTGTTGCTGTAAGGCATAGACCCTTTTTCTGCTCCCTCTGTTCCTTATGCTGCCCGACTGATGCTCAGGTGACCCCTGGGTAAACCAAAGAAGCACAAAAGGGGACAGAAAAGTAATAAAGGGGAGAAGACAAGAAGGGTAGATTTTTGCTACCGTGGTGAGCCCAATCATCTCTCTGTTAAGTCAGATTAGTGCCTCAGTGTCAGAGAGGTGCAAGAGCGTATCTCTGGGAGCAACAGAGAAGCAGGAGACAGCAAAGCAGCGGACTGCCCTTTTCAGTAGCTTTTTAGGTCAGCTGGGATGTCTTGCCTGCCATCACTTTGAATTTTATAGTCTTTTTATGCCGACACAGACATGCAAAGTGGATAGAGTGTGACCCACAATCTGGCCCTTCATATTCTTGAGAAAAGTCTCCCAGGAGGCATGGTATTTGAAGGAGAACGCAAGACGACTCTTCTAATGGACCATGAAGTGCTGACAGGCTGCTTTTAAAACAAACAAAAGCCCAAACCATCAAAAATCCCCCCTTGTTTTCATATGTTTTTGGATTTCAACTCCTCCAATGTGTGTAGATGTCATACATAATATTACACTTTGAGAATGTTTTAGGTCATTAGTCTGTTACTTAGAAGATTAAAAAAATGTCTTAAAAGATATTATGATCTGTCTTGAAGGCTGGTGAAAATGTATCCTTCTCATAGTTGTTAATCTCCACATCTGCCTCCATAGAATGCTTTCATGTGATCTGCCCATGTTGTTTTTTAGGCTTATGTGACTGATGTTAGATAGAGATTATATAGATCAAATGGGCAAGAAGTATGATTATTTTACATACAATATAAAATTCAAAAAGCATGCTTTTCTTCAAACAACAAAAAGGGGGGTGGGAGTGGGGGTATGTCAGACCTTACTCAGAGGATAATTATCTTCTCCTGCACAGTGAGTTATATAAGAAAGGTTGAACTCATCAATATGAGAATATTGCCCCCAGTTATAAAGTGAAAAAAGTGAAAAGGGTTGAAACTAAGAACAAAGGCTTGTCAGACTAAAATGGATGCAGCTGTGCCTACGATTTTAATACTCTTCTTAAGGAATTATGCTAAGACTTCTAGAAAAAGAATCACATGGTCTCCAAAGTGGATATTTCTACCATTTAGAAATACAGCAATAGTGGAGTTTTTTTAAGTGAATTTGATTGTATCATTCTTGCTTAGGTATGTTATACTACTTACTTCTTATATGTTGAACACTGGTACTTGGTTGGCCATGGCTTGCTGTGAGCCTGATGTCTGAGCTGCAGCAACTGGGGTTGTTAGAGCATGTATCAGTCACTGTGAGCACCCCTACACTAAAAGCTCAGAGGAGAGTGGTAGCTATTATTTGATGCAAACAAGGTTTTAAAAGAAAAATGTCTTTTTCTCCTCCTGTTTTTCCTATGATTTGATATTATTAAGTGATTTCCTAAGCTACATCCATGGTAAGAGTAGTTGGTCATTTAACGCATACGAAGCGTAGGAGGGATTCTGCTTGAGAAAATCACACAGTAATTTTGCATGCAATTAACATGGTATTGGCCTTTCTTAGTACTAGTCGATATGATTGATGGCTTTCTTTCAGGGCAGTCAATTTGATTTATTGAAGACTTTTAAACAGTGACTGATAGCTCTGTAAGTAATAAGAAAATAATAATATTAAAGGAAAAAAAAAAAGGTAGTTTAAAAGACTGCCTGAAAAAAAAAAATAAAGTATTTACTATAAAATAACATATTTTGAAATTAGAAATAACACTAGAAAGCTTCATGAAAATGGTAAATCATTGCACCTTTATGAGAAAAAGTGTATAGGTAGGAATTTTTAAAATCTTTGTGACAAAACTTTTGGATTTTTGTTTGTCTGATATCTGTTAGGATATAAGTAAATTTATTTTTTAATCCTTATTCTGTCAGTTACTTTGCTGTGCCAGCATTCAAAATAAAGTCAAAATGTTACTGCTTAAAATAGTGATATACTTATCTGTGAGAAAGCAAAGCAAACCATTCCAGAGAATATTTTAAAAGCATATACCTTATGTGGGGCAGACATAAGTGATAGGAAAAAACCTATTGTGATTGTGGGGTGTAGATGTCCAGCCACTATACAATGCTCTCAAGGTCTGTCTGTGGCATGAATTTCACTGACACGCACTAGGCAAGGCAGGAAGGCACCTTAAGAGATTGCCTGGTCCAACCACCTGCTCAGAGCAGGGCCAGTTACAGCACATTTCTCAGGGCCATGTCCAGTTGGGTTTTGATAATCTCCAGGGATGAGGACTTCTTCAGGACTTCCTTTTACTTACTTAAAATGCACTCTGTTCATGCTACTGGTTATTGTAAAAATTCTTGTGGGGACCTTACCTCTCCCTAGGTATGTTGGATTCAATTCAGGTAACAAACTTAAAAATGAACAGTTCTGCCTGGGAACTACACAGATTCATGTGTTTTATAACAGAATGGTTGAGGTTGGAAGGGAGCTCTGGAGATCTAGTTCAACCCCGCCTGCCAAGCAGGGCCACCTAGTGCACATCGCACAGGATCACATCCAGGCAGGTTTTGAATATCTCCAGAGAAGAGACTCCACACCCTCTCTGGGCAACCTGTTCCAGTGCTCTGTCATGCTATCAAGAAATGTTTTCTCATATTCAGCCAGAACTTCTGTGTCTGTTGCCTCTTGTCCTGTCACTGGGCACCACTGAAAAGAGCCTGACCCCATCCTCTTGAAACCCAACCTTCAGATATTTGTACACATTGATAAGATTCCCTTGCTGTCTTCACTTCTTCAAGCTAAACAGGCCCAGCTCTATCAGCCTATCCTCATAAGAGAAATGCTCCATTTCCATAGTCATCTTCACAGACCTCTGCTGGACTCTCTTCTGGAGCTCCATGTCTGTCTTGTATTGGAGAGCCTAGAACTGGACACAGTACTCCAGGTGAGGCCTCACCAGAGGGGGAGGATCACCTCCCTTGACCTGCTGGCAACACTCTTCCTAATGCAACCCGGGATACTATTGCCCACCTTGGTCACAAGGGCACATCGCTGGCTCATGGTTAGCCTCCTGCCCACCCTGACTCCCAGGTTCTTCTCTGCAGGGCTGCTTCCCAGCAGGTCAGCCCCCCTGTACTGGTGCATGGGGTTATTCCTCCCTAGGTGCAGGACCTAGGGAGGACCCTGCCTTTGCCTTTGCCTTTGCCAGGACCCTGCCTTTGCCTTTGCTGAACTTCATGAAGTTCCTCACCACCCAATGCCCTACCCTATAAAGGTCCCTCTGAATGGCAGCACAGCCCTCTTGTGTATCAGCCACTCCTCCCAGTTTTGCTCCTTTGTACCTTTTCTAAATTGTATCTGGCTTCTTTCTGAGGGTGTGCAGTTTCACAGGCAGTTGAGATCTTATTAAGGGCTACTGTAAATGGCCTTCACAAGAGTGAACCACCAGAGAACTCTTGTTTCTCTCCACTTTGGTTGGCAAACTTGATTCTTACCAATATCCAGTACCAAGCTCAGTACTGTACGGGTAGACCTTTGGCCACATAAGGGATGATCTGATACAACTAAAAACAATATTATGCCTTTTTTTTTTTTTTTTGAAAGGAATGAGATTAGTTTTCAGATGGATCTGCTTAAAGATTGAAGAGAAGCAGAAGTAGGCTGATGCTTCCCAAGAAAATTTAACCTGAAAACAGAGGCTTCTAGGCTTTTCATTCCTACCTCCTGAGTTTAGTTGTTGTTGTTTTCTTTTGTTTTTAATGATATTATTTTGCTCTTTTTACTTGCCAGACTTGGTATTCTTACCTAGTAATCTTCTCCCCGAGAGTTAAGTATTTAGGTGGATGAACATATTTGTTTACACTTTAGATCCCTTTGGTTTTCATTTCATTTTATTTATTTTTTTAATACTAGTGTTAGCGTTTGTAAAGAACTCCTGCTAGGAGCATTAGAAACTGAGATACATATTTTTCACAGATAAATTCTGCTTTAAAAGAGACAAATGGCGGTTCAATGATAGAAATCCGTAGTATGTTGGTTGGTCTTGGTGAAATCCTCTGCTATAATCCTCTGATTCAGGTATCTCTGTGGCAAATATACTTCATGGTCTGCATGGAATGAAAGCATTTTTTTCAGTATTACTGTTCAAGTTAAGGGTTTATTTAGGTGACATTATTAAGAAGGACTTGATAGTGTTTGTAAATTAATTTTAACATCTTCACTGAAATTTAATTTATCAGCATTGGTAATATACTGTTATCATGAAGTAATAAAATTAGCAGTTATAAAGATGTCAACAACGGTTGCTTCTTCCCTCAGGAGGTTAAACAACATTATGACTGTAGCTTGCGTAATAGTGGTATTAAAATTATAAATGTGAGGCATTGTATCATTTCAGTTTGACTTCTTGTAGCCCAAGATACATCGGCTCAAGTTTTACTGCAATAGAAATGTTCTGTGATGGTAGGGGAGTCAAGCAATCTTGTTATCAATTCTCTGTAATAAGCAAATAAATACATACATAAATTAGGGATGACAAGATGGTTCTTATCTCACAGGATATTAATTTTGTACTAAATATGATGTTGAAATTCTGTAGCATTGAAGGTTGTCCAAGATCCTGTGTCTGGACAAATATGCTGTTTGTGAAGGTATCCAAAAGAAAGTTGTAGAGGGTTAACATTGCCTACTGGCTACAGGCCCACTCAGCTGCTCACGCACTCTCCCTTCCCCAGGCAGCCCCTGAGGCAAAGTGCTGCCACCTTGGCCGGGGGGGGGGCAGCCATGCCCTGCGGGTGGGGCTGTTGGAGCCGGTTGGGGCCAGCACGGTGCAAGGCGGCATTTTGTCACTCAGCGGCATTTTTCAGGGATGAAATTATGGAGGTTTCTTACCATTTCAATGAAGATTTACTGAACATAGTATAGCAGACAGGTATGTTTGTGCTATTTAGAAAAATTCCCTACCTTACATAGCTAAGTGTACCAATCATTTCTGTTTCAGAAAGTAATGTTAGGGTGGTATCCTTATATCAAGACAGCTAATGTGCATGATGCAGATTAAAATATTTTCCTTCATTTTCTGGCTTTCATATGAAACAAATACTTTACGTTGAGACACATGGCATGCTTCCCTGTGGCTTTTCTTGGCCCATGTTTCCACAAAGCTTGGGAACTGTAGTGAACCCTGTGGAAATTTCGCAGCAGGCATTTAGTCAGCTGCCTTAAGAAAGGTCAAAAGCCTATAGGAATATTCATATGGTATTTCATATTCACATAGATTTTCCAAATTTTAAATGTAATTTATCGTTGTCCTTGTTTCAGTTAGGACAGAGTTACTTTTCCTCCTAGTAGCTGGAAGGGTGCTATGTTTTGGATTAGGATGAGAAGAGTGCTGATAACATGCTGATGTTTTAATTGCTGCAGAGCAATGCTTACACTAAGCCAAGGGCTTTTCAGCTTCTTGCTCTGTCCTGCCAGCGGGCAGGCTGGGGGTGCAGCAAGAGCTGGGAGGGGACAGACCCAGGACAGCTGACCCAAACTGGCCAAAGGGGTATTCCATACCATCTGACATCATGCTGAACGGGGTGGCTAGCTGGGGTGGGGGGTCAGCTGCTCAGTGTTGGGCAGGGCATCGGTCAGCGGGTGGTGAGCAATTGCATTGTGCATCACTTATTTGTACATATTATTATTATTATTTTCTATCTTAATAAACTGTCTTTATCTCAACTCACAGGCTTCACTTTCCCGTTTCTCTCCCCCATCCCTCAGTGGGAGGGGGGAGGGCGAGTGAACGGCTGTGTGGTGTTTAGCTGCCAGCCAGGTTAAACCACAACAACCATTGTATTTGTACATATATGAAATAATGTACAAATATGATAGTGAACAGAATATCTGTCAATTATGTTGGTATTTGTACCTGCTAACAACAATTTCAAAGATGGGGAAAGGAGCTACTTGGATAGGTAGGTATTAGGAGAGGGTTGTTATTCCCTGTTCTGCAATTTTACAGAATATATGGCTCATTTGTCAGCATTCCCACTTGTCCTACTCTGTGTGACATCGCATTGCTAAAAGAGTTGATCAGTGACCTGTACAAATCAATGGACCATCTTTCTGATCTTTGACAGATAGGTATGGATGAGTTGCATGCGGTTAGTCAGTTTGCCTGTATTGCTAATGAATATTCTTGACCACAAGAGGCCAAAGATCAGAGAATAGGAGGGCTGCTTTTCTGACTTGCACTGTCTTTGTGGCTGTCTCAGCTCCATTAGACTTGCATGCTGATGCTGAAGAGGAGTGGCAATCCAGTCATTTCTAATCTCCTCTGACATCAGTAGGTCTGGTGGTTAAGTATACATGATCAAAGAGAGATGGAGGAAATAAAAAACAAACGTGGACTTACTGAGCAAATGGAAAACACTTTGTGTTTGGAGGTACTGCTTGGAGGTACTGTAGTAGATCATACTACTATATCCTTCAAACATATTTACAGAGAAATCTGCTTTACCACCTATACAGGAACCATCCAGCTTTTTTTTTTTTTTTTTTTTTTTTTTTGCCCTGTATTGTTTACATGTTCCTGGTATACTTCTCTGGGGTCTTGATTTGTCTGTGTTTCCTTGACAATTTAATGGTGGAAAGGTTGCTCTTCTGGATAATTAAACCACTACTTCCAAAGCTTCAGTGTATTTTAAGGGCTCTTCTTTCAGAAGTAATGTATAGTTATAAATCTGCTTGAATTGGGTGAGAGTTTTGGCTCAGGGGACAAGGCTTGTTGGGGATTCTTACACTACTTTATTAGACTAGGTTACACAGTTGGAAAATACAGATTCCTTGGTTCTCAGACACCAAAGTAAAACAGCAAACTTCAGGCTAATCACAGAACAGAAGGGTTGCTTCAAGCTTAACTTAATTATATTAGGGAATTAAAGAGAAAACTCTTGTTGGTACTTTTTAGAGCACAGGTGAACGTGAGCAAGTGAAGACTTGATAAGGTCATAGAAAATCTTTAATGCTTTGTAAATGAAAAGTATTGAGATGAGTAAAATGCTTTTAATAGCAAATCTCTGGCTGTCAGGAAGAATAGCTCTGAGACCAAAAGAGGTACAAAAGCTGGCTTCCTCCATCTCTAAAGACTTAAATATTCCCATTCATCCCTGTAGCTTAACTCCCTGCCCAATTTCTACTATATTTCTGTTTAAATTCACTGTTACATGCCCTATCCTCATATATTATTTAGTAAATTCTTAAGGCTTCCTGAAAATGTGTTATAATTCCAGCAACTGTTAAAAGCAACAGGATTTGCAACACCTTGATGCTGTTTGATCAAAGAGAAATTATTTAGACTACGAAGTTGGTTAGAAGAAATTATTAGTACTAGATCCTTCTTGTGAGGGTTTTGATTTTTATACAGTTCTATATATATATGTTTTTATAAAGAAAAGGAAAAACTGTTTCATCAGTTACCACCTAAATTATGTGAAGATGTGCTTATTTTAGGGGGAAAAAAAGAGGAGGAAAAAAAAAAAAAAAAAAGGTGTAGCCTGTTCTCAATGACTAAATCAAACAAAATGTAGTTGGGTCTCTGGTTTCCCTCTTGGAAGAATTAGGGAAGGCAACATCAAGCTGCCATAGTCTTTTGTTTACTTAGCTTGGTCATATAAAGACATTAGTTTTCCTATTTGTTTAAATACTGGTTCAGTTATATTACACTTATAATGGGCTTCATATAGCTGGTATGAACTACTAATTTTATATGTTTATGGATTGGGTTTGGGGAGAAAGAAGATCAGTACAACAGTATAGTGCAAGAAGAATTAAGAGCTGAAGTTGCAAAATCACCCATTGGTGAGTCTGTGGCCTTTATTAAATGAATGTAATAAATTTGATTAAAAATGTATAAAACTAGATAAAGTCTGAGAAATAGTTAGTATGTATTGGCAGTGATCAGTGGTGATCAGTGGCGGAGAGTCCGGCTGAAGACTTGTGACTAGCGGTGTTCCCCAGGGGTCGGTGCTGGGTCTGGTCTTGTTCAACATCTTCACTGATGACCTTGATGAGGGAATAGTGTCCACCCTCAGTATGTACTCCGATGATACAAAGCTGGGATGAGCAGCCGACACACCCAAAGACTGTGCTGCCATTCAGCAAGACCTGGACAGGCTAGAGAGCTGGACAGGAAGAAACCAAATAAGGCTTACAAAAGTTGCACCTGGGAAGGAGCAACCACATGCATCAGTACAGGCTGGGGGATGACCTGCTGGAGAGGAGCTCTGCAGAGAAGGACAGCATCCTGGCTGGTATCAGAAATAGTGTGGCCAGCAGGACCAGAGAGGTGATTGTCCTCCTGTACTTGGCTCTGGTGAGGCTAGAATACAGTGTTCAGTTTTGGGCCTCTCATCACAAGAAGAATATTGAGGTGCTGGAGCGCATCCAGAGAAAGGGCTACAAAGCTGGTGGAAGGGTCTAGAGAACAAGTCTTAAGAGGAGTGGCTCAGAGAACTGGGGCTGGGGATGTTTAGCTTGGAGAAAAAGAGGTTCAGGGGAGACCTTACTGTACCTTACAATTACCTTAAAGGAGGCTGTAGTGACGTGGGGATCATGTTCTTCTCCCAGGCACCAAGAGATAAGATGAGGGGAAACAGCCTTGAGTTGCAGCAGGAGAGGTTTAGTTTGGATATTAGGAGAAATGTATTTACTGAAAGGATTGTGCAGCAGTGGAATAGGCTGCCCCGAGAAGTGGTTGTTTCACCATCCCTGGAGGTCTTCAAGAAACATATAGATGTAGAACTTAGTATCATGGTTTAGTGGTGAACTTCAGTACTAGTTTAAAGGTTGGACCAGATAATCTTAGAGGTCTTTTCCAACTTGAATGATTCTATGATTCTCCTTAAGGCCTTTGAGAATTCCTCAACACACTGATAAAACATACACCAGCTTGATTACCAAACTGAAAAATTTTAAGAGCTTGTGAACACGTTGCATGAGGGAACAGTTACAGACAAGAAACTGTCATTTTCCATAACAATTTGATGCATCAAGACAAGGAAAAAACTTTTTTTTTTTTCTTTTGTTACAAGGACATTATTTTTAAAAGCTACTATTTACAATTCTTACAGCATAGGTACTTCCTTGTATATGCTGTACATTATTGAATAGATATTCAAATGCATTTTGTGTCCTCTAATCTGAAAAAAAAAAAAAAAAAAAAAAAAAACATGCTTTACTTCAGAGAATTATTAGGTACTTGTGTGTTAATCTGTGGGGAAAAAAAAATGAAAGAAAATGAAAAAAATCTGTGTATCGATTCACATGGGAAGACAGATAATTGGTTCCTGTTCTAACTTGCAGGCTCTAGACTACACAGATGTTAGCACAGAGTATATTTGATGTCACCCCAATGTTACAGACACTATTTGTACTACATTATTATTGGATATTTCACATTTTACTCTATAAATATTTTTTAAATCTCTTTATTTTTAAGTTTATTTTTCTACCCACGTTATCAAGGAGGAAAAAGAATGCAGAACCTCTATAAGAAGCAGAACTAATTTAGTGGTATTAGTTGTTTCACCTTTGCAGAAATATTAAGTTTTTTTGTACACATATGTATATGCAGACATATGCATACCACATCAGCAGAGTGATGGGAGAGATTGATGGCACCATGAAACTCAGTCCTGATTCATCATTGGACAACTTAATACATAATTTCTTTGATCATCTCCATAAAAACCGGTGGCAGTATATTATCACAGACTTATGAGAAAAATGAGCAGCATGCCCCCCCAAAAAAGCTGGGCAATTAATTAAATGATATGCTTGTTCATCTTGCAGGTCAAGCACTTAATTGTGCCAAGTATTGCTTTGAAATCATGCATGCCCCAACTTAGACCTCTTGCCTCCCAAGAGAATTCCTCAGGTCTTACTGAATATCACACTTCCTGGGGATGCCAGTCTAATGCTAGCTAATCCTGTTAGCAAGTATAATAGATACAGTGATATCTGGAAGTCTGAATCTATATTCAGAAGTACTACACAGTGACATAGGAGAAAATTGAAATCTCTGTGGCTTCCTGAATGTGAAAGCAAAATATGATTCATGGTTAAAATTAGTGCCATGTGCTCCAATAATTCATAATTCATAGGGCAGAGAAATAACTACAAGCTAGAGTTAAAGATTCTTCAATGACTTTGTACCTTGTAGATGTACAGTGAAATTTGAATGATTTCCCTGCTTTTCAGCTCCCTGTGCTCTTATATGTATAGGAGTCTACTTTTCCAGTGCAGTTTCCTTTTTAGATTTGGTGTTTTTGCATAAATCCCTATCAGAAAGGGGTAGTTGATATGGATTAGTTCGAATTTTTCTCTTCTTTTTAAAAGGTGGGAAAAAAAATCCTTCAGTTTCTGAATGCTGAATTAATCTTCAAGCAATATTCAGACAATGGAAAACAGCCTACAGTCAATGGTAGCTGAACATTTGTAGACTTCGGTCCTTCCTTGCCATAAAGACAGTCTAACCATGACCCCACTCAGCAATCATCAGTGGTGGTAGAGTAATGCAAAGATCAGATCCAGTTGAGTTGTACAGTTCATTTTAGAAAAGTTCATAGCTGTGGAGATTATTCAGAAAGATTCAAATAAAATTGTAATTTTAAGTTCTCTGTTGCAAAGCTATTAATATTTCTTATTGCTTATTACAGCATTTGGCACTTCAAACATATATTTTATTAAAAACTGTATGTTTTTTTGTTAAGAACTTGAAGTTGGTTGACGTGCATCTTTTCAAGTTACTGATATTACTACTGAACAAAAAAGCAAGTCTGTATTTCAAAATACAGTTCTAGAGAAGTACTCTTACCTGAAGATTGGGCTAACTAAGAAAAAATAAAATAAATCCTGAGGATTGATCAAAATCTATATTTACACTTTTGTAAATACTTTTAAGTGATGTAAAAGTTTCCTCAGCTCTGAGTAAGCCAATTGGTATGTGAACCATTAAAAGTCCTGAAAACAATGGCAAATGGACTTGTGCCTGTCACAACAAAATTACTGTGTATTAGATGAAGAATGTACAAGGCAGAGTACATTCCTGGCTACATCCCAGCTGTTACAAAGAGTTTTTCTCTCTTCAAAGCAAGAAAAATATGTTTTTCCATATACTGTCAGCATTCCATCTAGAAACTAAGATTTTCCCTGCTTTACAGGATTCATGTCTTTTCAGAAGATGGTATATATGAAGATGCAGTAAGATCAAGAGATCTGCTACAATGACTTCAAATGATACAATGATACATATTAATATAATATGTACACATAATTTATAGGAGAATATTAGGTTTTCTTCTCTTTAAGCCTGCTATTAGAGAAAGATTTCCATACTTCTCAAGAAAATTAACCTCATTTAAATGAAATCAGCTTTATTAATGTGGAAGGATATGTCATGTTGCTAACACAATGGTCTTTAAATAGTGTGAAGACTTCCAAATAATAAATATAGATACTTGTGGGATAGACATATCTGCAAGTGTTGCATAGGGTTTATTTGAACATCTACGTAAAAGTGAAAAGGATTTTCTGTCTTTGTAACTCTTTTCAACCTCCACATTCAATGGGTAGGGAAAGCAGATTGGTTTTCCAAGGATCTTTTTAAGGAAGTAATTCTTTCCCTGGCATCATGACTCACAAAATATTACTTGAATACCACAAACATCTCCAAACCTTTATAGACCATAGAGTATGGTCTGTACATGTAGTAACCATTTCTGTACAAAGCCTTCACATTGTAAATGCAGAAAGATAAATGGAAGGAATGGAAAAGAAAGCAACTTACGAGGACAAAAAATTCCACTGGTATATCAGTGGCATTTGCTGACAAAGTTATTTGTTGAAAGTCTTCCACTATAATATTTTGATGATAAAGTTTATTTATTTCAAAGCTAGCCTTGTTTAATATACAGAAAGAGCTTCCAGCATTCTCTCATATCTTTAAGAAAAAAAAAAATCAAAATTTATGGCTTCACTTTTTCATGAGATCCTTTTGTGTAATACAACACTGCCCTAGTAATTATCCTCATCTCAGATAAGAAGCTAATGAAGATCAGTTAGGTATTTACTTCAGATAAGTGTCAGGAAAGATCCCATTCCTAATTCATGTTAGACTTGATATTTACTGACACACCAATGTTATAGCTTCTGCAAATGGACAGGAATTCAGTCAAAAAATCACTGTCTTTCTATTGTTTCTGGTCTCTTGCAGTACTGTTCTCAACTTACTGTTCTATCTGTCTCGGTTATTTTGGAGAGTATTAGTAGGTATGTTCAAACACATTAATACTGATGACCTGATATTTTTGTTCTGAGTGCTGCATAAGTATTCTTTAGAAAATACAGATCTATCTATCCATGATGGAACAGTGTCATTTCAACAATATTGCTTATTCTTTGTGTTCGATATTTTCAGTGGGGTTGATTGCACAAAGATAGAAAGATTGACAGTTCATTAAAAAAAATGATCTGCTCTTTCAGATCTCGAGGTATTGCAGGCTACATTTCAGTGGTATTTCCTGGGAATATGAGGTTCACTTTTTGCCTCACTCATTTATTGTTGATTCAGTGAGTTCAAGTTGCTTGTTTGCAAGCGACATACCTAAGGCCTGCATGCTTCTAGCCATTTGCTAATAACAATTGAAGTCTGCAGTGGTGATGAGCATTGCAGCGGGCTATTTTGCTCTCTAATATAGTCTATCCTACCTGTAATTAAGAACTTGTTTGTTTAAGAGGAGGTAAGAAAAAGGAATCATAGGTGGTTTTTTTTTGTATTTTTTTTTTCACTGCTACTTAGAATGAAAATAAAAATAAGTATGTGCTTAAAGAGTTAGCTTTATTAGGGGTGCTTTCCTGGATTGGGACCTCTATTTAATCACTGTCCTATTTAGTCTACATTTTGCCATTCTTGCTCATTTCTCTTGTGAATACCTTGCTGTCTTAGTTGTTATGAATAGAGCTCTTTGTTTTCTATATCTGGAATTTAGTCTAAATAATGACCTCCAATGAAGTACTTCTGTAAGGTCACAAATGCCTCTAAGAGCCCAGCTAAAGTAAACATCCTAAATAATGATATTTTATTTTTTTATGGGCTTAATATATCACTGACATAGAGTGAAAGTTCCCCAGTAAGAGAATGGCAACTCACTGCCTCAGTTTCATTGATCTGCAGACTGCTTTTTCTTCTGAAGATTTTAATTGCAAAGGACTGAAGGACTGAACTCTGAGTACTTGCATACAGCACGTATCCCTAATTTGAAGCCAGCAAGTCTGGTTAGGAAGATGGATAAAGTAGGCTGATTGTGTATTTGTGAAAGTCCCTCAACAAGGCATTGTAGATACTTCCTATTTTGAAGCACTTGCTTCTGTTCCCGAGTGCCACAGTCTCTATGCCATCTCACCTCATATGTCTAAGCAGAAGACCTGCTTTTTCTGTTAAGAAAAAATGATAAACTGACATCCCGAACATTGTGTTATCTGATACCATTATTAGGGAAGCCTGCAGCTGTTCGTATTTTCTCTCCAGAACACGTGTCACTGTGGCAAATGGAAAATATTTTCATCCTCTAGGATTACAGAGCTGCTGAAAAGCCATAAACAAAACATAACTAGAATTGTGTATATAAGTGACAGTTAATGTGCTCTCTCAGAAGAAGGCAAGGTAGAAAGGGAAAAAAATACAAGACAGAATCCATACTTTTTATTCACAATACAGAGAGAATTTCAGAAGAAATAACTACACAAATCAGTGGAAATGTTTTACTTCCTTCATTCTCAGACTAAACAGAAATACACAAACATGTAAAAATACTTTATAAAGAGCTTTATGTGTGCGCATATCTATTTCAAAGTAAAGTGCCAGTGGGTGAAGTGTGGATCCATTTAAAGTCGTCCATATCAGAAAACAGTCGCACCTACGTTAAGGTGCTTTAATGGTTTCACTACCTATGATATTTGACAAACATGCATGCTGTATTGATAATGAAGAAGAAAGTGGCAAAGTGCTTTTTCAAAGGTCTGTGTCTTAATTCTTGCTTTCATCAGGCTAAGTCCCTAGTCCTGGTGGTCTTACTGTTCTCTGGTGTTAGAAGGTGGCCTTAGAGCATTTCTCAATATTACTGATCCTGTCCACAGTCTATCCCAAATTGATCTCAGCAGCTGCAGAGGTGTATTCAATGAAAAATGGTTATTAACAAAATAATTTGGATACTTTTATTTTATGTTGTGACTGGTTATATAATATTGAAACAGGACTCTTCCTGGAGAAGAGTAGAGTGGGGCTCTTTATTCAGACTCTGAGGAGAAGGCACAGCACATGCTCTGCTTTTCATACTGAAGAGATTACTGAATTGGAGTGACATGGCAAAGCAGAAGCATGTAGCTGGTATTTTCCAAACCTCACCTTCCTGTCCTACTTTATGTCGAGCAGCTGCTGAATAGGGCATCATTTTGGCACTCCTACAGAAAAATGACACAGGTATTCCTGAGTGAGCTGCAGCATACATCACTTGAGTGTCTTCTGTTCCTGATGGAAAAAGAAGCACTTAATAACTTAAGTAGAAAGACAGTAGTCAAAGCATGCTTGTAGGATCAGTTCACTGGGGTGATGTCCTAAATGTAAAAAAGATCTAGCAGTGTCAGGAATTGCACATGCAGCTAATTAGAGGTGATGTGATAATCTTCTTTTATTTTTCATTTGTGGACTATTTGAACAACAACAACAACAACAACAAATTAAAAAATGAGGAGTTAAAATAATAAAAATAAAAGGCCATGAGGAGGTCTTGGGAAGCCTACTTTTAGTCTTGGCATCTGCAGCTTCTGGCATCCAGCAGAAAGCAGCGTGTGCCTGTGGGCTGGCTGGGCAGGGCTCAGCTGAGGGCCAGCCCTTCCTAAGGTAGGAGGAGTTGTACCTGCATCTGCTGGTCCTGGGAGACTCTGTGTGGTGTCTGTCACAAGTGCAAATGAGCTGAACCCCCCCAAATGGGGGGTTGAACCCCATGTCTTTTTGCAGTAGTGGTGAGGCTGCTGACTGTGGGTCAGCTCAAAGCAACAAGATCTTTATCAGAGGCATTACTTGGTGTCTAAATATGATCTGCTACTTCACTTCCATTACTTTTTCAAGTATTAAAACTAGCATCTAGAAATAAACTCAGCCATGTAGGCACAGAAACAAGAACAGTATTTTAGGGTTTAAAAAGTTAATAGTGAAGGTATAAAATATCTATTTTTTAAACTAAACGTGACATTATTACTACTTAAAAAATAATCTGGTTAATGTGATGTGGTAGCCTAGCTGGGACAGAATGTTCACCTCCTTAGTGAGAGAACGCAATAAAAATAACAAAATCTGAAAAAAAAGATTTAAGATGCTCTTTTCCTGATAAGGTGACAGGAAGGCCACAGCCAGCAGGGTTGAAAATGGGTATTTCACATCATGGACAACACATATGACATATTTCTGGCATTAAATCTATCCATTGCATCAAATCACATTTGATGCTGAATACATAGGTTTGATTTGATAACAGTTTTGGTGAATAAAAGCTATCAATTTGGCCTTTCCTTTCTATCTTTTTTAAGTCTGCCACTTAAAAAACAATGACATATGAGTGCAAAATACATGATAATTCTTTACAAAAAGAGTTTTATTCTCTTGCTTTCCCTTTTGTTCGCAATTAACTCCTTGGAACATACTGCTAGGGTAAAAAGTGAGTTTAACAGACAACATTAATAGTAGGACGTTGGAGGATTATATGTGAGCAGAAACTGTACAAAAAGGGACATTCATGTATTTGAGACTGCATAAAGTGAGGGAAACAGTTTTAAATTTACAACTGGGACATAGTTAAGATTCTGTTTTATTGGGCTTGGCTATCATGCAATTTTGAATTTCTCTTTCATTTGGCTTGTGGCACAAAGTCATGATCTCTCTTCACACTCTGGTGCTGAAGTGCTGTTGGCACATCCACAGCGTGGAGATTGAGTGCCAGCAGTTGGCACTCAGATCCTGCAATGTTTCCAGCTCCTGTGGTGCATATGGGACTGGTAGGAAGTACTGGATTTCACTTTTGGTCTGCAGTCCCAAAAGGATCCTTCAGCAGACAAGGATTACCCTTGTGGATGTAAACTACACCTTTTCCTGCAAGTTTGGTCATCGTACCTTCCACTAACATAAAGTAGATGTATACCACATGCTATCCATTTGTAGTATGCAGTCAGAATATTCCCACTTAAAATTCCCAGCTTATTTTCATTTCTTCTTACCTGACTTACCAATTACATATCCAGAAGGAAACAAAATTTAAAGTATAAGTTATGCAATTAACCTATTTCAAGTATGTTTTTCTTACCTGCTTTGGAAAATGATCTTTTGAAGCATGGCTCTATGAGAGGAGTCATGCCAATGAGGTTCAGCATGGAGATGGCTGCAGTGTGGATACAGTCACATCACAACATCTGATGGAAGCAACTGGTTGTGTCTTGAAGTGGTATGATGATGTCATTCCCTAGGGGAAAAAATAAAAATAATAATAATAATAAAAAAAAAAACACTGCCAAGTTTTGCTCTGAAGGGAGATGTTGAGGAGTCTGGTAAAGATAGCATGCAACTATGAAACTTCGTGACTGTTGTGGCGGCTGGCTGTTTTCATGGCTTCAAATCCATGAGATGACCATGTATGTTATGGGCTGCTAATTCAATGTCTAGTTCAAAAAAAAAAATATATATATATAGAATTTACTGTCTTTACAATGGCAATGTCTTGCATACTTCTGCCTTGCAGACTGAGTATTTCAATTGTACCATCTGAGAGGGATGGCATCTGAATGACATGCTATCACTTATTGTTTTGAAGTATAGGAATATGCACAAGTTACACAATGGGATGGCTACATGAAAGATTGGCTAGCATAATGAATTTCTCATTTAGAAGTTTATATGGAGCTAACATCCATTTTACAAATGGGACAAACAACTTATAGGAGCAGGTGGCTGTTCACATGAATTACTCCAGCAGGTCTGAGTTTATAAGGGAAGAATATCTTATGCTTCATTTTAGTTATGCCTATACAATTTCACTACAGATGGTAGTAGCAGTTTCCCCAGCAAGGCCTTCTAAAGACTTCAGCAATTAACCGTAAAGCAATTGTTCTATGTCTTCCCTGAAGCACAAAAATCAGAACTGTGCCCGAGGAATTCTGGAATTCCTTTATAGTCACAAGAACACTGAGGCTGTGCTGGGAGGTGTCTAAAACACTTCTTTCCTGTAACTCAAGCTTAATTGGAAATTATCATCTCTTGGGGTGTGTAGTATTAGTGTTTTGGTGCCGACTCTACTAAAATATAGTGCTATTTCAGTTGTAATGTTCATGATTTACTATGACAATTATGTGGCTCAGTTTGGAAAGCTATTGCACTCCTTGTACAAGAATTTAAAAACCTATATTCTGTTATTGTACTCGGAAGGAAAGATTAAAAAGATGAGCATCTGAGAAGGGAGCTGCCAGTTCAAATGTAGAATCTATAATAAGTTTTTGAAACATGTTTGTTGCTTGATATTGTTAATATTCAAGAAAATTCTTAGATATTTAGCATTTCTTTAGAGGTTAAAATGTTGTCAATTAGTTTTCAAACCAATGCCAATATGCTTCTCTAAATTGCAAATGCTTTAGTATAGTTTTGTGCCATGGAGAAAGCAAGGAGAAACTGAGCAAGGAAGTGATCTTAAAATCCATCTAAAATGAGAAATAAAAGACAGTTGAGATTTTTGTATATATGTGCATATGATACTTTGTGGAGTCTTGTTGCTTTATGAAGTTTCTCTGTTTCATCTCAGACTGCCCACCGAGGTGGCTGTTGGGATAATTTGTATAGGGGGTGTGTTCTTTTTTCATGGAAATTTATATATATATAATTCTTCAGATAATTAATCACATCTATTCTGTGTCACATTTGGCACACTTACAAAACCATGACAGATCTGGCCAGATTTTGGCTCTCCCTTTGGGAAAATGTACTACTGTATGTCAAATCTTGCCAAATTACTGTATTTTAATTCCCTTCCCTTGATACAGTGGTAATAAGTCACATTCAGATACCATTTTGATACCATTTTATTATAAATAGTTACTTAATAAACTAGTTGCTTTACTGTTGTAAACTGGACGTTATCTACGATTACTAAAGGGGTGATGCTAATTTATAAGAGATGATACTCTACATCTATTTCTAATGAATAAAAGCTATTTAAAGGGAATAAGAGAATAGCACGTAGTTATCTGAATCCAAGTGTTTTGGTTTGCATATTGTTGACAAGTAGTTACCTGTGGCTGTACAAGTCCTGAGTGATGACAGGATGTCAATTCATTTAATTCATTTCTTTTTGTCTGTGAAGTCACAAGTCACCAACAAGATCTCAATGCTGAGTCAGTGAAAGAGGGAAAAAAAAAATTAAACTGTTTATTTTCTTTAAAACTCAGTTCTATCTTATTCATAAGACATGCAAAGGAAAATAAAATAAGAAGAAGAAGTGTTGTAGTTCAGTGACATCTGTGTTCTTTGCAAACTACAGCCCATCCTCCATCATTGCTCCAGCTCTGGAAGACGAATCCTAAACATGGGAAGGGTTCCGTTGTTTTGCGTCCCTCTGATGCTTTCCAGAACTGAAAACTGTAGCCAACATTAAAGGCATTCTGTGGTAATTTTCTTGTAAATTTGACACCAGTGATGAAAAACAGCCCCGCAGCACCCCCAGTTAACGGCTAAATTTGAGGCGCCAATGGCACGATGCCGTTCCGTGTCCGTGAAATTACCTGTGGCACGTATTTCCCCTTCTGAAAGTAGTTGTGTTCAGGGTACCTGCAGGAAAGCAGCCCCACGTCACTGTCTCAGAAAGATGAAATTAGTTTGAAAGTGAGTGCAATGGTTAAGAACAAAATGTCAGATAAAAATAGTGTAGCATCCAAAAAATTGATATCCTTACAGCAAAATGAAAAAAAAAAAAAAAAAAAAAAGAAGCCAAGATAATAACCATCTGAGAAGAGAGATGATGGATTTAAACTGAAGCATGTGGGGGACTTTTTATTCAGAGTCCTTCTTGGAATCCTTATTCTGAAATAACATATGTAGGCAGTATGTCATTTCCCTCTATATCCACCACCTCATTAATACAGGCTGGCAATGCAGGAAAAAAGAAAAGAAAAAAAAAAAAAAAGGAAAAAAGTATATGAGCAAAGTTTGCTACAAAGTTTGCTGCATATAGTAAGAAGGGTTTTTGTTTGTTTATTTTGTTTGTTGGGTGGTTGTGTGTTGTTTTTTATTTTTTCATATTGTAAAAATAGGTTTCAAGTGGGTGTCGGTCCTGTGCTATCTTTCCTGACACACTGATGGGTGAAAATGATGTATTCCTTAATGGGTGTCTCAGTCTAATGGCAGATCTCTGGGCTGCCACAAAACCTACCAGGCAACATACAGAATCCAGGGTTTTCATGTACATAGCAATTCTAACTTTAAAACACTAGTAAAGTTAAAGGTTCTGTCTCTAGTTTAGAGAAAAGTACATAGTATATATGCAAAGCTCTGCATTTCATGCCCAAGTGTAGAATTTGGATGGAGGGCATAACAATAGGTGATTGTTGGGGGGAAGATTTAATAATATTGTGCTCACACCTAATATTTCTGCACTAACAGCTGTGGAACAAAATTGTGCAGATCGAGGCTTCCTCCCTGCAAGAGGTGTGGAGATCTCTCTGAGGACTGTGAGGTGCCAGACGTGGAAGGGAGAGCATTTGCACGGGCTCCGCAACCTGTAGCTGGGAACCTGGGAGTTCCAGTGTATCAGGACATCTGCAGCAGGTTTACTTTTCATCTGCAAAGTAGCTGGCCTGGTTCACAGCGAGGGTCAGTAGTCTCCTGGGGGCTGCAAGGCTCTCAAGGCCACAGAGTTTGTGAAAATTTGTCTTTTGTTTTGCCATTGGCATTGGCTTGCAGCTGTCAAACTCCCACATGGTTATTTTTCTGCTTCTCTCACCTGTACCTCTGTGGGTGAAACACAGTTCTCCTGAATTCAAAGCAGGACTGAGCTTAGTGTCCATCTGCTTCATCGGTACCAGTTGTCTTTTGTCCAGTAAAAGTCAAAATTAGAGCGGTCAGAAAGCAGTAAACTCGCATGTTTCATGCTAAGTGGTAGGAAGATGACTCAAGAAGGTTACAGGAATATTACAGAGTGTCATATAGGAAAGGGAGTGCCTCTCTTACACCTTCTCATTTATTATTTTAATGCTGCAGTCATAACTGGCCTCCCCACTTGATTTGTAACGTGTATGTCAATTTGAATTTGAATGTGGCTTTTCATTTTTATTTTTTTATTTTTTTAATTAGTCTCTTTTTTTTCAGCTTCATACTCATTCTGTTTATGTATGGAAAGATTCATAATACTCCCTATTTGACCAAAGGCTTTGAAACTATCTTGCATCATCCATTTCTATAAAGTATACTCTCTATTTTCAGTATGTTAGAGTGACTGTAACTTCAGGTGAGTTTAATTTCAGGAGTTTAGAGAGAAGGAAAAGTGTTACAGATTCTATTTCTTTCAGGTCTTTTATGACCTAAACTGTTTTTCATCATGGGATCTATTGCTAAAACAGTGTTCTGAAAAGAAAATACTGTTTACAAAGTAAACATTTTTTCTGGCTGCAAGATTGTTTGCTGTCCAGGAAGCAAACACATTCTACTTCATTACATATATTTTGGATGTACGAAAGGAAAATAAGTTTATACATTTTAAACATGCAGCTCACAGACTTTCCGGCTGGAACCCTCTTGGGAGTCATAACACATTTCCAGGACCTCCCCTAGCGAGACTCCTCAGATATCAGAGTCCTAGTGACTCATCGACCGCAGGAGAGGCAATTGAATTAAAACTTAAATATTTATGTGTCTGACTCACTCAAATTGCAAAACAAATACAGCCTGATTTCTGGGTGAGATATCTGTGTTTCTTAAGAAAAGTTGGAGCTGGTATTTCAAGAGCTGCAATGGCCTGAATTTGGATGTTGGCCCTTGTTTTCAGACTTCTTTTTTTAAGTGGTTTTCACAGCTTTAGAACACTAGGCCGATTATAGCTTAGTTATTAAATATGTCTGGAGTACTTGATAGCAGTGATAGAGATGGAATTTTCGAGCAGGTAGTTCAGCGTGTTCCTCTGCACTCTGAACTACTGCTTTTGGATGAACTGAGGGTCTGAGGTAAAGGTGACTGTGCACATCACCCTATTAGAATGATATCACCATACCATGGTGATATATAAACGACTGTCCTACTTGAAGTGCAGTGAAAGACTGAGAAACAGCAGAGATGCTGTGGCTCATTCTGGCAAGCTATGTTTTGCCAAGTCCAGAGATTGACAGTAACAGTCACCAAACCAAATGTCTTGCTGCCCCCAGCACAACATCAAGATCTTTGCAGAAAATTGAGCTTGATCCTCCGAATTTGTTTCTGAAGCTGGTCTTGCTAACTAAACACAGCACAGATGTTTCTACCTGCTCACCTCCCCTTCCCCCAGCAGTCAGGTGCTGGGGCTGAGGCTGTTTCATTCTTCCAGGTCAGTCTGTTTGGAGAAGGCTATAATACATAATGCTATTTTAGTACAAATTTTCTGGTTCAAAATCCTGATTTACAGCTTGCCTTTGAACAAGAAGCACAGGCACTTGTCTGTCATCAACAAGATATGAGGTATTTCATGAGACCACAAATAAAGCTGTTGTTCTGCAATCGCAAGTACAGCAAGTGCTTGCTTTTCTTAAGACAGCTTTCTAAACAACACAAAAGTGTGATCTGAAAATATAACCAAATGGTTCTATTCAACATTCTTTATTTAAAGAATGTCTTACGTGCTACTGCCACTAATTATCAGCTCTTCATAATCCATGGAAAAAATATACAACTTTTTCCAGTTATCCCTTTTTAATGTTCTGATTTAGCCTCACATCAGAGATATCTTCTGCCACTCCTATTTCCAGGTCTTAAGCAGATTTACAAATTTGGCTAGAAAGAGAGCATCAAATGTGTTCAAGTTTACATTCTATGCGTATAGACAGATTATCCAGATGTGAGTAATAGTACTATTTCATTACACTTTTTTTTTCTGATGCTGTTATGCAACGTGTGTTTTTTATCCTTTTTCTTCTGGTTGCAATAGGGATGATTCCACAAATTAGATAAAGTCAAATTAAGCTGGATTTGTAGCTAATTGTATATTCTTTGATCAATTTCAGCCTCACTAATGTTTTATATTTAATTTGGATGATTGGTCCCATCACTAGTTGTAGTGGTAACTGCAGCTTGGTATGGCACAGTTGTCTAGCATAAAGTAAAATTCAAATTTCAATAATATTCTGTTATGACAGGTGTGTGTTTTTACAATCTGGAAGAAATTTTAGGATAGTGTGATATTAGACTTTTTCACATGGAACTATTCGGTTAACCTTGAGTGCTCCTTTCTAATTACATTGGTTACATTGTTTTCTTAAATTCTGTTGTGCTTGTTGCTGCGGATCCAAGTCTTTGGCTATAATAAAAGCTAGGAAGTATTCATCTAGTGCAAAACAAAATAAATATAGCTTGCTGCTGCCATCTCTGAAGGTCACAAAAATATTACGGATTTGAGGGAGCTTGATCAGTTTACATAAGGGATAACAAAATGTGGTTGCCTGTAATACCCAGAGACTGTATTTGATGACCTAAGAATTTTCTTCCAGTTTTTCATTATTAAAATCCAGTCATAGGAGAGGAAACAAAACCACTATACCACTGATGGTATGATATTAGATGTTCGGTGTGTAGTCTGCTCTTAGCCAATAACTACTAGGTTGCTTAAGTTCACCAGCTGAACTGAATGAACGACACAGCTGAGCATCGGATGTTGCCCAAGCTGAGAATCATACAGACCATTTCATGTATTTCCACTAGCATATTTGCATGTTGTGAACAGTACATAACAGGTTACACTGGGAGGACCTAAACTCTAATCCACGTAAGAAGGTGAATAAATGCCAAATTTTCCTTTGGGGCCTCTGTCACCAGTAACCTGAAAAAGAGTGTTCTGTCTGGTCTGCTAAATGAACAGGCAAATCAACAGCATTTTTTGGTCATAGTATCAGAAGCTGCTTATAATGCTAATAAAAAAAATCACTTGAGGGCAGCCTTCCCTGGCCATTACTTTGATGGGGTTTCGGTTCCATTTCCACATCGTTTCAGACTGTAAAGAATAAGTAGCAAATATTATGGAATCCAGTTGTTCCTGGAGTTGGCTCATTACAACTTCCTTAATAACTCTTCACAGTCTGGCAGCTATTTCACTATTTAGGTTAACAGTGTGGACAAATTTTATTGTTTTCAGTTAAAAATAATAATAATAAAAACAAAAATACCCAACATTTGTTGCAATTATCCTCTTAAAGGAAGGTATTAACAAGCATTGCCAAGTGCCTGATATTTTTATGTCAGCTTTATTATTTCTATCAGCTCCATATATATCTGATGAAAGCTACATTTGTTGAAAATAGCAGAAATTGCATTTTTTACAGGCTTTCTTTAAAAGCTAAAAAAATATATATATATATTTTTAGTATGCTTTTCAGGAACGTACTCATGGCTTGAGTGCTTTCAAAGAGCTTTAGTAAAGCTTCTGAAGATGGCCTAAAAGGTTTAATTATGTTATTTTATAGTCATTTTAATCACATCATTATTATTCTTTAGGAGAACTGAAAACCTAAGGTATGTGCTGTGAATTACTGTATTCAGAATTAATCTGCAGATGTTTCTGAATAAAGAATACATCTAATGCAGTACGTTTTAAAAGCAGCATAATTTATACATGGTCAGAGAAGAGGAAGGTAAACTATAAGCCTTGTATTTTCTAGGATGTCTTGCGATTGTGATAACTTTTATCGTTTTGGCTTACTTGGCACTTTGAAAAAGTAAGAACTCATTACTTGCTGAATCTTGGCAGACATATTAAGTCAAACCTTTTTACATGCCCAACTGATTTTTGTCAGTGAAAAAGCAAAAATCCTGGCTCTGCCTCTGTAGAGCTCTAGGGCAGAGACTTCATTTCTAGATTTCTAAATGTGGTGGAATTTTTGTGTTCTCTATAGCTGATCCAAGAAGTTATAATAGAACATAAAATGTCATGAGCTACTAGGGTTGTACATACAAATATCGGTTATCCATAATCCACTCTTGGCAAAACTTACACTTGTGGAGTCCTACTTAACATGATCATTCATTCTTAATCACAGAATCACAGAGTCACAGAATTTCTAGGTTGGAAGAGACCTCAAGATCATCGAGTCCAACCTCTAACCTAACACTAACAGTCCCCACTAAACCATATCCCTAAGCTCTACATCTAACCGTCTTTTGAAGACTTCCAGGGATGGTGACTCCACCACCTCCCTGGGCAGCCTGTTCCAATGCCTCACAACCCTTTCAGTAAAGAAGCTCTTCCTAACATCTGACCTAAAACTCCCCTGGCGCAACTTCAGTTCATCTTATTTTTTGAGTTGCATTTAACATACCTAGTGTGAAACCTCTACTAAGATTTCAAACCATGCAAGTGTTTTCACAGAGGATATTTCTTTTTGAGGAATCTGGATATGATGAACAATAGTTACTTTACTTGCTTTTGTTTACAAAGGTGTTCTTATATTAAGAAAAAATAAGTTTTAGAAATGCTAATGACTGGCAGGAAGAGGGAAGAGGTTTCCTCTGTTTCCAGACAGTGACAGCAAAGATACATCTGAGAGTTCAGGTTTAAAAAAAAAAAAAAAAAAAAAAAGATTGCAGCCAATTGTGGAAATGGACGAAGAAACCTCCTAGGTAGAACACCTTTAGTCAAAAAGTCAGTAAGTGAAACAAAAGTCTAAGGCAAATATGCAAAGACAAAGAGGACAGTGGGAAGTGTCAGTCAATTTTTAAATTACTTTTCTGTCTTCTCTATACATGAAGTTTTTTTTTCTGTTTTATAAGTAATGAAGGTTTTATTTGAATAAAACCTGGTTTTGATCCTCAGGTTCACTTTAGGTGCACAGTGTAAGAGAAGGGCCTAAGTCCCTGGCCCATTCATTGTCCCATCTCACCACAAAAGGAGTGGAAAAAAGGCCAAGTAATTGGACACTACAACTTCAAGTTCATTGGTTTTTCATCATTCCACAAAATGCAGTTGTTTGAGTTTCTCTAACACATCCTGGCATGACTACTCAGCAGAGATATTAAAACAGTTGTCCAGTATTGTTTCACATACAGAAGTCAATTACCTTATTTATTTTAGTTGCAATTCAGTTCAGGTTGTTAGGGATTGCAGTGAATTTGTAAGACTGTTCAGTTACCTTAGCATGTCACAGTTGACAAATACAGACAGCACCGAGTGATATTTTGGAGAAGTATTTTTAGCTTTGTCTGCTACTTTTTCAGTTGGTCGATGCAGATGTTAGTATTGTTTCACGAGAGAATAAGGTGCCAGAGAGCAGCTGTGAGCAGTGGAAGCCTCTTCCCTAACAAAGGGGCTCTGTATTTGACACTGGATTTCAGTTACATCAGCTCCCAAGCTCCTGTAGCATGCTATGGGAAAGGAGCTAATGGTTAGGCGCCCAGGTGGAATTACTGAAGAGTTTCTGAACAGGAAAGAGCTCATTTGGAGTGCAAGGATCCAGCAGATCATCAGCATTCCCCCAGGCACAGCAGGGCCAGATCCACAGCCAGCTCTTCCATGCACTGAACGTCTCATAAACCAGCCAGCTGCCAGGAGACTGTCTGCAACACAGTCACTGCTGCTCTATATGTATTTCAGTTCATATTTTAATAAAAGCCTGATTCAAGATGATTGCTGGGTTCCAAAAACCCACTGAAACCAGGTGGGTTCCAGGCTGGCTGATTTCAGGAACCAGCATCTGATCTCTGAAGAAGCGCAGTTGAAAAGCACTGGCAAAGCTTTCCATCAGAGAGGTAATAAGCCATATTATTGAGAATACCAATCGGCAGCAAAAAGGACACAATGAAGCAGTTCCGAGGACCACTGGTGTTAACCTCAACAGGATGCATTTGTGTGAATACTAGACCACGGTATAATCACGCATCTCTTCTTAAACACGCTTCACAGATACCTCACTTCAGATGTGAGAACAGAGAAATTCCCTGCAGAGGAGAAAAAATTCTAGGTATATCCTTCTTATCCACAATTTATTGCAATATTTACTATTAGGTGCAAGTCTTGCTTTTAAGATTTCTTTATGCTGACAGTATGGAGAGCTCCAGATGTCTTGGTAATGCGGAATGGGCAAACTGTGGTTGGCACCGACTGTGCTGAAGTCCCTTCCCTGCTTCTCAGTGCAGTTTGCTGTGCTAAACTAAACCCTCCAGAAGGTGAAAGCTAGGCATGTGGTACTTGTGCATGTGTAAATATTTTCGTTACAAATAAGGTATCCTGAGCATTAAGTGGTCCCTCCAGAGATACGAACCTCCACTATTGTGATCCTAATCATCATGTAACTCACACCTATGAACACACTATTGTGTCTGACATCTGTGAAAGTCTCCTTCCTACTCAGTCATCCTGCCCTCCTGGTGAAGTGTACTAAATCTCAGCAGGGAAAGTAACCCTAACTGATAGAGATAACATAGCCTTGAGTCTATAGAGATTTGTGATTATCAGTGCAACTAAACATCGAAGTCCTTGTATCACAAATTAGCTCAAGCATGCTTGTATGTTGCTCTTTCTCACTCTGGGAACAAGATCCTATAAAGTTCAAAGTAGGAAGTACATACATGTAAGCATGCAGGGAATTAAAATGCATACAGAAATGAAAGTTAACATGATGGATGTATTCTGAACACTGAGAGCAATATAAGAACAAGTGGTTGTGAACATACTTAGATTCACTCCAGTTGCAGAATAGCACAGTCTCCAGTGATTGCTTCTGCTTACAGAGGAGGTGCTGAGAAGGTATGAAAATCACTAAGCCAGACTTGCTGTTCTGTGGGGTAAGGAACTAGAGCAGCTTTACTTGATGGCTTCCATTGAACATCCTCTAGAACCAACTCTTTCAAAGATGGAGATACAAATTTATCACTGCCTTACCCATAGACTCCAGTCAAACAGTTTGTTTCCTCCTCTGCCACATAATTCATTGCTTTTTCCTTAGCCCACCTGAATTCAAAACTAAAGATTTTTTTTATAGTCAATGAAGGTGCTCAATTTTTCTGGCATCCCTCTGCCACTTTTTGTTTGTTTGTTTTTAATTTAGATAATCTTCTGTTAGTGACCCTCATTCCATTTTGCAGAAGCTCAGAGATGGAAAGAGATGAGAATCAGTTAAGGACATACATAAATAGATTTTACTCTATGCTGGGGAATTACTTCAGTTGGAAAGTGTCCTGTAAATGTTTTATCTTGGAAATCAATATTTTATATACTTGCTTCTCACTGTCAAGATTCACTTGGTTAATGACATACAAACCTACTCTCATAAATGAAATGTTCATCTAAATATTATTGGAAATGTGCTTGTAAAGGACTTTAAACTGTCTCCCAGGGTGCTGTAACATTTTCCCCTATGAACTGCTCCAATGCATGCTACCTAATCTTGCTATCAAAGCATTCCTGTAACAGAAAGAGTAACCCAAGCATAATTACCTCCTGATTAATCAGCTCATTTGCATGTTTGCCACTCTGGTGCCTGTGGCGATATTATGCTAAGCACAGATGGGTCTTCTGATTCTCCTCACATTTAGGTTTTGGTGCAGCTGCACGTGAAACCAGTGGTGGGAATAGCAACACAGATGGAGCTACAGTCAGTCTGGAGAAACCTGAGCAGAGCAGTTTCACCTTTATTGTGTGGAGCTGGAATTCTTTGGGAGTTATCTCCTTCCCTGCACATAGTTGGAATTTTTGTACTAATCTTGCCCTTCTGCATCACATCCTAAATACATTTAACATGTGGCAGTGATTTCCACCCCAAGTGCATTGTTTGGGACCCCTATAGTTGTGGCAGCTAGCAGCAGTTATTGAAACATTCGGTACATCTCTCTCACAAGGAGTCTATCTTGTTTCTGTGAAACCTGTTTTGCTTTTTTCTCCTTAAGAAATAAACTAACTTATTCTCCTAATGATAAATGGATTATAAATGGTCTTTCTGCATCTCTAACCCTGTCTAGTAGGTTAGGTACATATTAGTTCTCTGAACATCCAGCGCGGACAGAAATCTGGGCTTGATAGAACTAGTTATCAGATTTACTATGTCTGGTCCTGTATTTCATCAATCTCTAGCCACATTATAAAAAGATGCCAGGAAATAACATTGTGCTTCATGATTTATCACTTGCCTACACATGAGCAGACATTTGTATCCTTTTTAACTCTTTCCATCTCTTCTATTCATCCCTAGATTAACTTGGTTTGTAATTTGGTGGTTTAGTTCCATCACTTGTCTGTCAAAAGCTGCTATATTCATCCAGTAGGCTGTAAAAGCACGTGTTTAATATTATCATCCAATATTGGAAAAGTAGCTTGCCTTGGTACAGATGTCCAATATTTCAGATGGTTTGAAAAGATGTTTTGCTAACAATGTGCACTTTGAATTCACAGGGTATTGCAAACTAGGTTGCTCTTTTCCACAAAAAAAAAAAAAAAAAAAAAAAAAACAACTCTGGGGGAGTGGGTGGTAGTGTTATTTTTTGATGTTGTTGTTGTTTGTTTGTTTTCTCCCTAGGGTTTTCATATATTTTTTTGAGTATCTTTCATTTAAATTCCTTGCAAATATTCCTCAGCTCCTTGAAGGCATTTTTCCTATAGTAACAGGATAGAATACCATAAAGGGAGGCTAAGTAGCTTATGGAAAGTTGTATGGGTAAAACTGCAGCTCAGCCAAGGTGGAATCAGTTATGTGGGATCAAAAAGTAAAGCCATTATTTATTTCTAGATTTGTCTTCAAACTAATAGAGATTTCTGAATAGCTAGGTGCTTTAGTTAGACGTGGCTAGACCTGTTGAAAATGAGCTGAAGAACTACAAGTAAAAATCCAAGTATTTTCACTGGGCCGATATATAAGGTTCTTTTAAAAATGCACAGAACTGAAGTTGTTGCCTTAAATAAAGTTAGGGGAAAGTTGTTTTACATTAACCATGATACGACTGAGGTCCTGAAATAGATGGCATTTTACAAAAATCTGAAATCAATTAAAAGTGAAAATAAGTAAAGAAGAGGACAATGATACATGCAGTGTGAATAAAAACATTGATATTATCACTATTATTTTCTGGATTGTTTTTTTATTCTGTAACGCATTAATTTTAATTGTATTTAATTTGGGAACTACTTATATCTATTCCAAAACCATGTCATTTAAATTCTGATGGCTTAAATAATTTAATTTTAACTGAGCTGCCAGATGGTGTTAGCAGAATCCTTCGCATTATGTGCAGTGTAGGTGGTAGAGTTTTTTTGTTGTTGTTGTTGTTTATTTATTTATTTATTTTTCTATTTTCTGAAAAACTCTGGCCAGTGTGAGAAATTAAATTTAGAAAGCAATATGGTTTAGTGCAGCAGCAAATTTGCTTCCTGGACATTTTCGCCGCAGCTCTGGCAAAACTAGCACCTGAAAGTTGAAGAGTGGAGTTCCTGGGAGCTAAACTAATTTGTAGTTTATCACGCATTGAAACATACTGGAAATGAGCTTCTAGAATGAAAAAAAGTATGTAGATAAAATTGAAGAATCACTTCTAATTGATAAACACCTCTTAAAAAAATAAAATAAAAAAATCAGTGTCCTCTACCATATACCTTCCTCTTCTTCATTCCTTTTTCCAAACAACTTTCAAAAAGTTTCAAAGTGTTTAAAAACCATAGTAATACCATTTAAAAGTAACAATAAAAATAATAATAAAAACCTTTTAACTAAGCCATCTTTGTCTTGGTAAAGTAATATTACAATACTCAGTCATCTAACACCAATATTTCTTTATTTTTTAAAATAATCATTTTAGTTCATTGCTTTGTAAGAACGAACTTTGGAGAATACCGTTTATTAAAGTGCAGATTTCTGTGAAGTGAATGCATTTCCCTGGGCAGCAAAAGTGATCTCTGCAGAGAAGTTCCTGTCGAGTTGTGGAATGTGGCGCGTGGTGACATTGACTTGGTACACGTTCATGTCTCATTGACAACATTCAAAAGCAAAAAGACATTTTGAATCTACTGTGCCAATGATGTGTAGCCCCTGCTTTCAAATTCATACTTTGCTAGTAGGAATCTTTATTAGAGAGAAGTTTGTTCTTCGGGTTTGGCTTTTTCTGCTACAGCCACAAGCGGTTCCTCATCAGAACTGGTACCGTACTCGGATCTGCTCTTGGACTACTTACCTGATTCACATGTAGTTCATGAAAGTCATTGGCTTTCTGTCACTATTCATCTGACAGAAGTTGAACCAGAAACCTACAGATGATAGGCAGTATATTCCTTAATTCTCTGAGAATTTGTATCCTGCCACTATTTTGTCCATATTTCAAGATTTAGAATAAATGAAATTTCACCATATTTATACTCCATAGTTCAACATAAAGAAATATCTTCCAAACTACAGGTCAGCTTGGGGGTATTTCCCTAATTTCTCCCTCTGAAAATCATTACAGATTTCTTTTAGATCATGTCTACACATTTATAGACTAAAAGCTCAAGGTGACTTGGCTGAATTTGTTACATTTTTTTTTTTTTTTTCTATTCTGTATCTGGAAACACTTTAAAAATAAGATTAAAAAAAAAAAAATTCTATGTCCGTGCTCTACTGCATTGACAGATTAACATCCAAGCACGCAGTTCTATCATGTGGTTCTCAAGAAGACTGGTGGAACCTCATTAGCATCAGCTGGTAAGATTACAGTGCTCCTTACAGGCCAGAACAAGAATGAGAATTTTATCAAAGTCATCTTTCAAGTTCTTTTAGCCTTTTCAAGTGTTCTTTAGCTTATGTATTCCGAAAACTGAAGCAAGAGTTGAACATTTTAGCCCTCCTGTCACAGAACAGGAATATGTGTAAAGAAAATTTAAGAAAATTCTAAGTGATTTTAAAATAACAGATATATTATAAACTGTAGTAAATTTTCTAGAGTAATAATATACCAGTTTCTAAAGTGCCCTAATATTTTGTTAAGCGTGTGAAACATCACTGTTTTAGGATTACGGATGTTGTTTTTCTACTTTGTAGTTTCTAAAAAAAAACAATTCTGTGTAGCTTAATTTTCTTTCTAGCAATGCCAAACAGAGTGATTATTGGATGAAACTGTTTTAATAACATGGTCTTAATAATACACAACTCTCATACTTACCGATTTCAAGTATTTTTAAAATTCTTGTTTCCTGCATGTAATAAATTATGGGGCTGTATCTTTTTGTACCTCTGCCTCTTCTCCAAGATTTTAGATGGCACTGAAGTATTTTAAGTGGTTTTGTTAATTCGTTTGAACAGGAAACCAAAACCAAACAGTCTGTGTTTAATCTTGAATCATTAACTGAACATTCATGGAGAGGAGACCACAGAGTGAAAAAAAATAAATCAAAACTCAAATATTTAGAGATCATTGTTCCCTTTGTTATCTGAGGGATAAATAAGAGGGCGTACCAACAGCAGGACATCTTCCATGGCCTAGGCATTTTAAACAATTTGGCTTGACCTGTGTTTAATGTCCTGATTATGGGTATTCTTGCTGGAGAGGTTGTGAACATCAAGTAGTATGTGTTTTAAGAGCTCATTTACAAAACTTGCCCTTAAAGTCAGTTGAAATTTTCTGAAAAAGCACAGAAGTTGTTTCATTAAATTGTATGTTTTCTGTATGACATTTATTCTAGCCACAGTTACTCAATAAGGGGTCCGTCAAAAAACAGATCAGGTGAAGTAAGGACATCCTAAGTGCTGGCATTTTTCTCGCAAGATTTTGAGCCGTGAATGGCAGTTTTGAGTTCAGTCAGACAGTGTCTTACTGTAGAAATAATGAAACAGTATGTTTTTGTTTGTCTTTAGATGCCACTTACCTCTTTATCCCACTGTAGAGAAGACTGTTGTGGCAGCTAAACATTTAATAGCAGTGCTTTGATGTTTCACTGGTTTGCCTGCCACAAGCTGCCCAGAGCTTTCCATCAGGACTGCTGAGGAAAAAGAAAAAAAAAAAAAAAGAAAAAAAAAAAAGGAAAAGGGAGTCTCTGATAACAGTTGATATAAAAAGAATCTGATGACATAATTGCATTAGGACAGTTTGCAGTGCAGCTTATTCTGTTGCTGTTTCATTGAGTAATAGCTGCAGGTGTTTCCAGAATAGCTTCAGAAAGTATGAGAAAAGATGCATAAAAAGAAAGTATAATCTTCCTGATTCTATTTATTAATAACGAATGCATGAGTTTGATTTTTTTAATGATGAGCATAAGAAAGAATGAAAATGTTGCAAGTCCAGGATTGACCTCTTCCTTCACTACCCACATCTCTGCTATGTATGATGGACTTATTTGAATTTATACAAGGAAACCAATATATTTCCATATATGAAATTAGTAACAGATGGAATTGATCAAAAGCATACATCTTCAATGTAACTACTTATATATCACAGTCCTATAAATTCAGCATGACTACAGGGACTCCACATGTATTTCTTTCTTCTGTCTCCATATAGAGTAACATAATCTTAATTTTGAGTATGTGAAATTAATGCCTTCTGATTATTCAGAATGCAGAGTGGTTTTTTTTTGTTTGTTTGTTTGTTTTTTTCCCTGCCAGGGTAGTTTGCATAGTGTGGAATTTCAGCTGATGGCTATCTTGGAGTTGGCTGCATTAGCAGTTATGTCAGAGAGGGTAAAGCATGGCATGCATAGATGAAAGATTTCTGTAAAAGTACCCATGATCTGGTCATTTCATATACTTTCTGTAGATTCCTTAAGGAGCAAATGGAGTGGTACTGTCTGTGTCTTAGTTACTAGATGAGATTAGCATTGCATAGAGGCAGATATGTATGATCTGTGTAAATAAATTGAGTAGTAGCAAATCAAAAATTTGAATCATTCTCGATGGATGCAAATACTGGATTAGAAATAGCTGGTAGTTTCTTATCTTACATGCTCACATGTGGATATATTCTTCTATAATATTAGTGAATTTTTGCTAAACCTATGCTCCAGAAAATTCATGTACTTCCTCAAAGCAGCTATGCTGATAGACATATATCAATACATTCTTCTCCTCCTCCTTTTGTATAACATATCTCGCTTCTAGACACCTGCATATTGAAATTGTTCCTGATTTCTCTTTGTAGAGGTCTGTTTGGGTGTCCCCATGATAACTCTAATGTTACAGCTGAATCAAATATTGTTTGAACATGAAGATCTTTGTGTTTTTCTCTATTTTACTTAAAGATGCTCACTTAGGCTGTTGATTCACATTTATTGTTACAAGTGTATACAGCATGCCAGTAATGGCAGACCTACTATAATTAGCCTGAGTGCTACAGTGAAGGAAACATAGGTGATTTTAATTTGCCTTGTTGTGGTTTTGTTTGTTTGTTTTATAATTTGCTTTTGAGCTTTATTTTCTAGAAGTGAATCTGCACATATATATATATATATATATATTTAAGGACCGTTTTGTTCAAGGCATTCTGTAAAGAGATCTGAAAATGTGTAGACATCGTCTTCATCCTGGGAGTAAAAGTTAGATAAATGCAAACAAAATTGATGTAACTGATGGGCAAAAAGTCAGTCACATTTCCCATGGGAGTCTTAATACTTCCCCACTATCCTGTAATTCTTTTCATGATGTCTGTGTACATATGTATGGTCTCATACATATGTGACTTAAAATTCAAGGTGAGCTTAAGGAAGACCTTCATATTATATTTTCTTCCTAGATGGGGAGAGGAAAGGAAATACTATTAGTGAGAGATTTTTCCATATCCCGTAACTAATTTTTCAAAGCTGTGCGTTTATAGTTAATAGAATAGGCAATCCCTAAAGACAAGATGCAGATCTCAGTGAGATTAGTAGAAGGCTTTGGATCCAGCTCGAAGTCATAGAATAATGTTACCTTTCTCTTAAAATATGGTGGCTATTATCCTACAAGAAAACTTCCTGGCTTTGGCATGAGAGGGCAATCAGAAGGAGAGTCCAATGGGTCAAATACTGACCAGTTTCCTGAGGACAGCATAGTTACAGGAATTGCATGTGGCTTCAGGTTATAAAATACACGTGGATTCGCATAACCTTGTAATTCAGACTTTATATTTGAAAAATATAACTTTTTTTTTCACTTTACCACTTTTTGGAAGAGTATTTACTGCAAATTTGAAAAATCAGATCCTTAAATTATGCAGTTTTTCTGTTTTTCAAGCAAAAGTATTTCTATGCTGTCACTTTGATTATTTTTTCACTACTGGTTTTGAAACACCACTTAGGGGCAAAAAAAAAAGGGGGGGGGGGGCGGGAGGGGCAAAACATCTGATGTACTTTGCCTTCTTTGTTGAAGTTCCACTGAGTCATTCTGAGATAAATGGAATTTTCTTCTTCAATCCAAGGCTTAATTATGGTAATTAGCCTGTGCAATTTGTAAAGTTTGGCAGTCAATTCAGCTCCTAATATGCATAAGCCTCTTTCTGTTACAAATTGAGTAGGTTTAATCAGTTTTAAAAAGACAGTGTCTCACTATGTCTGCATGGCACACTCTTAGATTTTCAGAGTGGATGTTATTCCAAACTCTGCTACATCATTAGCAGTTTTGATATTTTTAATATTCATGAAGCTTTCATTTTAGCATTAATCCCTGGCATCTGTGATTATGATGGGTACTTTTGGGATCTTCCATTGTGTGTCTACTGAGAATGAAAAGCCCAGCAGTTCCTGACAGTAAATTAACCCTCACAATGCCAGTTGGTGCTACACTCCTTTTGAAATGTTGCCTTCTGCTATGTTCCTTTCTATTCAGATTTCACACTAACGTCTGATTCCCTCAGCAGACACAAGCTTCATTTCATCCTGACAGCCATCTGTGACACTAAGATTTTTTCCTTTTTTCATTCAAAGAATGTATCTTTCACCATGTGCCTTTTCCCCCCAGATTCAGTATGGTAATCAAATGGGAGAAAAATGGAGTTCAGAATGTAAATTTATATCTTAAGTGGGAAGGTGAAGGCATAAAAGAATTTTATTTTTTCAGGATTCAAGGAAGGGAAAGAGATTTTTTTTTTTTTTTTTCCTTGCAATATTCATGGTAAGATTTTCTTTTTTGCTTAACTTCTAAATGTGGTTATACAAAGGCCTTTGACTGCAAACGAAGTCTGGTGAATGCAGAATAGACCTTGACATTTTTGTTACTGTTTCCCTCTCTGCTAACTTGTGTCATATAGCAAACTAAGCTTCTGTTTTCCTTCTTTTCTTATTTAGAACCATGTTTGGGGCAGACTCCCTTTTACATTATTTACAGTGAAGTATCAGATCACCAATTTTAGGTATGCAATTTTAGCTGCTTATCTCTAGCTGACAAGTCCTTAACAAATGAGGACTGACTCTTCCAGCCTGTAGCTGTAGTTCAGATGTCTGAAATCACTGCAGAGGACCTTCTCACTGTAGAAGGTTCTTCAGTAGTAGATGGCATCCAAATTAGGATGGCAAGAACAGACAGTGTAAAATGTGCAGGACCTTCCTGCTGTGCAAAGCACGAAGATGTCAGCATCATCAGGGTGCAAAAATACAATGTAAAAAATAATAGTATGTAAATATTTTTTTGGCCACTGGCAATGACTGCAGTAAGAAATCTTTGCAAGTTGTCATGCTTTGCACCAAACGTGGTCCTTGCTTCATATCCTGAAGTTCTGAGCAGCTGGGGCAGCTTTGGATTCCTCTATAGATTCTGTCAGAGTCTCTTTAACAAATTGCTTGAAGATGCAAGGCGCTCTTGACAAGCATCCCCTGCACCTAATTGCCTCATCAGGCACACCTCCTGGGCTCTGCTACCTGGTCACAAGTGCTGGTTGTCATGGTTTGCAACTGCATCTGTTGTTCCAAACCGTCTTTGTTTCCCACAGTTTAAAGACTCTGTCTGCCTACTTGGATTAAAATGAAATTTCTGTCATGAAAATTTATATAAACAGGTGGCTTTTAGCACACTGTAAATAAAGGTGGAGGGTTCTTTTGTATGTATTCATCAAGCCCTTTCTCCAAGATTGCTTTGCTATTTACTCAAGCTCTGTGGGTTTAATTACATAGTTTTGGAGAAATACAATTGTGGGCAAGCTGCTACCCTTGGAGTTAATCGGCCTGTCACTATGAGCCACGTGCTGCCCTGGCTGCTCATGGGGCTACAGGGATGCAACTGGGGCAATGAGAGCATGCTTATGGTAGTGTGAGGAGCACAGAAGGAGCCACACCAGCTGTTGGGGGCCCTGAGAAGGCTGGGCACAGACTGTAGAAATATGTAATATCACAGGGCAGAAATGAGCTGCAGGGAAAGAGGGGATTGTGATGTCTTGATGTTGACAAACTTTTCCAGCAGCCTATTGGGATGGTCCCAAACGCTGTTTGTGACGCTGGGAGCATTCGTGGAGCCTGAGGCTGGGCACTCTGGGCTGGGAGGCACAACTCAAAGCTAGTCTAGACATCCCCCTGGCTTAAAAAATACCTTGTCACCAGCGTTTCCATGCAAAATCTTTGAGTGCTTCTAGCAGTTTTGACAGTAGTTAACGTTCTGGCATTTGAGCAGAAAATTGTGCATCAGCGAAGATGTAGTAGGTGATGTCTGCAGCCACATTCTCATGTCACAGGTAAAATTGGAAGACAAGTTGTAGGTAGATGCAAGTGCAAGTAAGCTCCAAACCTTGTCTCTTCTATTCGGCTGACTGGCCACGTTGTGTCACATGTATACTGTTTCTCTGATACTTTCTGTGAAATACTGGATATTCTGCTCATGTTTATGGGTGTGCCAGGCTCCATATTGTCTGAGAATACATGACAAGTGTGCAAAACCTTCATTGTCAGCCTGGACGACATTTTGAGAAAGAAAAAGCAACCATGCTGGGTAAGCTGCAGAAGTATTTCTTGAGCCCTCTTTACCCACAGTAGTGCCTTAATAAGGCTTTCTGCACGTTGGCCTTATTAGTCATGATGGTGAGAGCTGAAGTGGCCTCTTTTGCATTGTGCCAGACTCCCACCCTGTGCCCACCCTTCTGCCCCGCTGGCACCCACTCTGCACACCCGCTGCTGTGGTCTGCAGGGGGCATGGCTTGTAGCTGAATGGTACTGCACCACCCCCCTACCTCTGCACAAATTACGTGGCACCTTTTCATTCCTTTGGCAGGATACCTGCTATGGACTGTGTTCTCCCAGTTTAGACTCAGATTTTGTAGTTATCTGATCCTAAGCTCAGTAATCATGAGTAACTTCAAGTACTAAGGATGGAATTTAGCAGAGGTTCAGTTTTTATTACAAAAGGAACAAGAGCTTTGCAGTCCAATAAATGAAAGAAAGGTGACAGGGCTGGAATTTGATTTAAGGAAGCAGGGCTCTAAAACATAATTCCTTCTGTGTAATTTAATAGCTATTGAGGAAGTACTGGAATCTACAGTATGTGGTCTGTTAATCTAATTAATTTACCCTAAAGGTTAAGTCACACAACCGACAAGTTTAAGTGGATTTTGACCAAGTTTTACTGGGCCTATAAAATATAGAATATATGAGGATGTCCAGATTTAATTGTGTTTGTGCTGGAAATAGCTCAACTTTGTAAATACGCACACTGATACACGCACAGAGGGGCATTTTTGTTTTTCTTTCTATTTCCAAACATAACATGCAGCTTTTATGATGCTGAATATCATTGAAAAAGTGTTGCAATAAAGGAATGAGAAAACTGCTGTTCTTTGCCAGTAAGGGTGGGGTTTAAAATGAGCATTGAATCCTAAAACCTGTTGGTTTTGAGGTGGGACTGCTTCTGGGATCTGAAAGAGCCCCTCATCTAGTTCTGTGTCACTCGCAGATTGGTGCCCTCAATTTGAGAGCACCTTGTCATCCTTGGAAGCACTGAAAGCAGAAGATGAATCTCTCTGCTCTTAGTTTATCTTCATCTGCAACCGGACTCCTGTGACATTGACTCTTTGTGGGAAAGATTGTGCAAAATTAGCTGTTTCCCCAGAATTCACAAGAGACTAGCTCACGTGTCTTGCTCTCATCTCAACCCTAATCTAAGTGAAAACTAGTCAGGATCTTAACACCAGCTCCAGCTATTAAAGTGAACCTGTACCTATGCAAATCTATAGAGAAGTTTGTTTGACAGAGACTCTCCCATCTGCTTACTTCCAATCCGTATTGCCAGTTCTATCAAAACACACAATTAGCTTCTCTTTCCATGGCTTTCAATAAGTCCACTACCTTCCTGCAAACAGCTCTATACAATATAAATGTATTATGTGCATCAATATACTTCTCATTGAAGGTTCTCACTCATTGACAGTATGTCTGCTGCAGTTCTTATGGTGACAACCCTCAAAGAAACCTATGCATAAAAGTGATGTTCAGAAGGAGCAGGGGCAGAGTGCTGCATGCTTTTGGGGAGCTCTGAGAGTATTTATTGCCTTCCCCTTCCCCAAAAGTTTTTGTTCTTTCTCTGTTTTTAATCCTGGAAGGTTTATCCAAGTGCATGCAAACTCTGTGGGGTCAGAACACCTTGTGGTGGGTGTGTGAGGCCAGCTCTGTGGCCACAGCTGGCTGCAGCAGTGGGGAGCAGGAGGAGCTGGTGGCAAGGGCAGTACTCAGTGCTGTTACGGGGGTCGGCTGTGAGTGGGGGCTCTGGCAGATGCTCTGCCGGAACCTCTCATATGTGTCATCACAGTTGTGTTCATTTCAAAATGCAAATTAATTGCTTACCATAGGAGAAAAAATATGTAATGATGCTCTAGAGGACATAAATATTTAAGCATGTTTTTAAATACTTTCAAGTATGTGTGTATGTAAAGGGGAGGGGTTGGTGGACATAATGTATTCAAATAAACATGTTCGATATTCTATTGTATAACGTATCAACCCTGCAAATTCATACTAATTAGTATTTTGAACACTCATGGTGCTACTAAATCTTTGGCACCAGATGAATAAAATGTTTAGAAAACTTTTTTATGATCTTATTGGTGCATTCACCCATATCAATGACAGAAATTTATCTTGCTTTAGCAAATCAACAAATTTCTTTCTTCTGCTAAATGTTTCTGGCAACACAGATGGAGAACACAGCAGTCAGGGCCCTGCTCAAAGGCGCCAGATAACTGAATGGGTTACTTCCTACATTAAAACCAGCTTGTTGACTTGGCAAAGAGCCCTGGTCAAGTAATACAACCAGTGCTGCTGCCATTTGTTAATTCTGCATAATTAAACACCAATTATACATAGTATTGTTTTGTAGCAGGCTTCTCAGCTGGCTTTTCTTTATTATGATTCTGTGCCAGTTTTCTTCCTTATTACTAAAAAGGACTTTTTATTTGTTATTTTAATTAGGAGGTTTCAAAGATACCAATTTTTTGTAAAGAGAATAGCAAATGATTATGAAAGTTGGCATATCATTTTACAGGAAAGACATTGCATATAATAGGTATTTTGATTTTTTTTGTAATATATGAGGAATCTGCACTGTAATATTATAGGACCCCACAGCACAAGTCTACTAGTGAGCATGCAGTAATATATGAATATATTTACAAACCATTTTCAAAGCCTGTCTTAAAAGATGTAGCAAAATTAAAATGTAGAACCAATAATCATATCATACTGTTTTTATCCTTGTTCTGCAAGGCATACAACTACTGTTAGCCACGTGCTTAAATCCTATTGAAATGAATGTAGTTTAAACGTACTTAAATGGGGGTACATGCTTAACTGCTGTTTAAGGGATAAGGCTAACTACGTGTTCAATGTTCTGCTGAACTAGTAATATTTTGTGTGTCGTATTGTACTGCTGTGTGTTTGGAGACCATGTAATGAAGGAGTGTATTCATTGCGTTTGTGCTTTAACTTGTGGGTTTTTTTGCTTGTTTAGGGTTTATGTCTTTTCCTCAGTTCTAATGGACATATTTGTTATACAAACTAAAATTTATTTGTTAGCCTGGAAAATAGTCTGAATAGTCTGGAAATATTTTTTTTTCCTCTTTCTTCATGGTTGATTGTGTAGTAATATCACCAAAAGGTACCATACAGACAAAATAGGATATAGGAACTATCTAGAGTCCTTAAATGCATATTATACAACCCATAAACTTTATTGAAGGAAAAAAAAAAAAAAAAAGAGAGAGAAACTTTCAGGCTTGATAGCCATTAGAATTTAAAAGCTCAGGGGGGCTGTTAATTGTGTCTGTGGCTCTTAATCCATGAACTATTCAGCAGTCACACATGCATAGTGAATCTGTATGCTGAATATCCTCATGCACTTTATTGATAAATGCTTCTATGAGTCAGCAGCTAGAGCTTATTTCTCTATAAATCTTTTTTCTTCCCTATTCCATCCTTGTGACTCTACTCTTGTTCTCCATCCTTCCATTCCTTTCAGTCCAGATAATTGGTCCCTGAACAAAAATGCTTAGTTTCAGGCTTGACAGTTCTTGTTTCTTCGTTTGCTAGACCACAAGTCAACTAAACTGTTAAGAGAAGGCAAGGTTGCCTGCTTAACCTTCTAAGCATGAGGTCAGTGGGACTTCTCACAGCATGTAATAGAAAGCACAAACATCTTTGTAAGATGGGGTGTTCGGTTCATGTTACAGTTAGGTCAGTGGAGACATTTTAAGTTGCATTTGTCAGTAGGGGAATCCATTTATTCACTCTTTGTAAAGAAAGGTCAGCTGTTCTGAATCATGTTGCATTACATGTGAATGTTATATATTTCAAATGCTATAAACACAGGTAAGCATTGCTGCTTTGTCTTACCTGCATTAAGGAACACATTATTTTGTCATTTTCTTTGGACCTTCTGTTATTGTATCCCCTATTCTTCCTGTCTCAAGCATACATTTTCATTACAGTTATTAATTAAATGGAAAAAAAACATTGACCGATTTGTTTACAAATACCGTAGCTAAATATGACCTTAGTATACCAGATGTGCCATGGTTTTACAACTACAACAAACAGCAGAATTTAACAGGTGATACATTTTCACTACAGGAAGCTTCCTTTTGGCCTCTTATCCCAAAATAAATATTTTAGAGAGAAAGACAATTAGAAGTGCAACAGAGAAAATTGATGAGAAGGGAGAAGTGCAAACTGTGGAAATTACAGTGATGGAGAGAGAGGAAATATTATTGTTCCTTACTGGCAGTTCTTCTAAACACCTCTATGATCTGGAATATTATTTATTATTGATATAACAATAATGCCCCCAAAATGGCGGGTATTGAAGTGTTTACACTTGTTACAGTCAAACCTGCCCCAAGTTCTGAAGTTCAGTATGTAATCTAAAGAGTTGGGAAATTTGTCAAATTGGCCTCAATTTGGCAAAAATGTCGAATTGGCCTCAGTTTGACAAAAATGTCGAATTGGCCTCAGTTTGACAAAAGCTGCTGAAACATGTAGCTGATTTCTCTAGTAGCTTACGTCATTGATTCCACAGCATTGTTTAAAGAACCTTGCCGAGCCACAACACTAAGATCTTGCATGAAGCTAAGTACCTACATAACTCTTATTTTGGACCAAGTAGGGAATAAACACATAAAACACATGCTTTATGCATGCAGTGTGGCTTACCTCTTCTTAATACCCATTTTTATTCTATGCATATATAAATACGTTCCCTTTGTACATATGTATATATGTACACATTCTAAGTGTATATGATATCCCAGTGATTAATTGTAGAATGATGTGATAAGTTGCATTTATAATACACCTGGGAATGCTCCCCTACAGCCGTGCTGTTGAGGCAAATCTCCTGGAGTCACTGCTAATAGTCTTTCCAGGATCAAATGTCGAAGGTCACCTGGCTAACAAACCATGAAGGTTAGAAACAGCAGCTTCAAACCATGAGAAAGGATGGATCCTCAGCTTCACCTGGGGAGAGCATTTGTCTCAAGCCATGGAAAGTCCCACAACACGATGCCTTATAATGTGCCCTCTTATGCCTGGAAAAGCCATTTCAGACTGTAGCTGGAGTTTTTTAAGCTAATTATTTTTCTCTGCTTCTGGATTAAAAAATAATTTAACTTTCCTCCTCCCAGATTTAGAAGAAAAGTAACAGGAAAAAAAGTCAATATATTATAAATATATTGGGAAAAAAAAAAAAAAGAAAAAAAAAGTGAGATAATTTAATCATACAACAATGCCACATGGAAACTCCATGTGGCATTTATAGATGCCAAGATTTTTATCGGGACTTCTTTGTCTTTAGAGTAACATGGGATTACTGCAGCTAGCCCAGACTCAATGAAGTAAAATATTTGGACCACATCATCATTTGTTCTTTCCAAATTAGACTTTTCAATATATTTTAAAGGTCACTAATTTCTTAAACTATTACATAGCAAGCGGTTGTGGTTTCTTCACCCAGACATGATCCCAAAACTGTTTGATTACAAGCTGCTTCTATGTAATGGAAAATTCAAAATAAAACAAAAACAACCAGCAAAGAAAGAGAGGGAAAAATACTAGTAATAAAAAATGCTGTTCATTTCTTAGTACAAATCAGCTGGACCTGAATGATCTGTCTTAAGAGCTGCTAATTAGAGTTTTGCAAATCTGGGGTTTGCATTCAGTGTGTGAAGAAGGAAAGTATTTCTAGCTTTTATTGTTCCAGCATTGCACTGCATGGTATTGCAAAATGTCGTGTGTGAGTGCTGAGGGGGAGGGAGGGTGGGGGTCTGTAGGACACACCACAGCAGAAATACCAGAAGCAGTTTTGACACTAGTTTATAGTAATGACAGAAATTGATTTGTTAAGATGTGATGTTCATATCTGATAGTTAGATTTTGTAGTTTAGAAGTCTCAAACCAAGAAAGTTGTCACTTGGCCATTTAAGAGGCCTGCAGTAAGAACATCTTTAATACATAATGTATTGATATTTCTCTTGATGTAGAAGCAAACCACTGTCATTGCCTCCAAACCACAAATGGTGTTAAGTGCAATAATCTATTATTTTACAGAACACTGAATACTTACACACATTCACCAAAGCGCCTGCTTTCAGGAGCAGTGGTGAACTTAGGCTTAACAAAAGTATTTCTTTCACAGGGTGAAGCAGCTGATGTTTCTCAAGATGTAATTACAATGCAAATACGATGTTCTCTTCAAAGTACAGGATTAGTATGACAAGAGTTGTACTTACATGATTGTTAAACTTTCAGTGGTTAAGAAGGTTAAGTGGTTAAGAAATATCTTAGATAAATTTATGCCCCTCATAACTTGTTAATCAGTCCTCAGAAGTTATCACAGAAATATTTTTGATACTGTAGTTTATAGTAATAACAGAGACATTAGAGCATGTTTTAATTTGTTATGGGCATGTATATTTTATACCTTAGGAGTCTTTTATTCTGGTTTATAAACTGGATAAATAGAGTCAAGAAAGATCCACAGAGGTGTCTGCATCTTAATACCTGTATGGAATTTGTATGGGATAAGTGACAGATAAAGATATTTAACTTTGAAACTTAGTAGCTGAGATGACTTCCAGGTTAGACTTCCAGGTTAGCAATCTTCCTTTCAAAATGCCTCTGTCTTCCTGAAGCTTTTTCTATAAGCTGTCTAAATTCAGAGTGAAAACATTCTCTAGAGTAACATTTCCTCTGTTTTCTTCCCAAGCAATCAGTCATAAACTGTTTCCTTAATATAACAACAACCTGTGTCAGCATAGTTTTGTTTTCTGCAGCACATGCAAAAATTTGCCTCAGCAATCGATTTTTATTTTATTTTGTTTCAGATGCATAAATACAAATGGCAATATAACTTACTTTTTTGATTTGTTGAGAGAGGGACTGGGAAGAAAATAGAAGACATCGAAGTCTGTATAGCCATACAAACCTAAACCCAGTTTTTTTAAGTTCACATACAGCATTATTTAAATGTATTTTTGCAAAAGTAGATGTTAAGTTTGAGTCTTACTCAGAATATTGTAGATTAACTATTAAATCATTTAAACACATCCAGGGGCAATGACATATGTATTTCATACTTAGCAGATATTTCCTAGTAATTGGAAATGCTCCTTTGTAAATTAATCAACTAATTATTTATTGGTCTAGTAATGTTCGTCCAGGTAGGAGATGCCCCCACTTGGGGCAGAGTTGTTAGCCTGACTCCTTGGGCCAGTTAGACAGGAACCTTGAAACAAGTCCACCTCGTGCTGTCAGACAGCAGGTGAAAAGCTCCATAACAGAGATTGTCAGTCTATGGGAACATCGCTGGTGTCCTCTTCTCCCTGTTCTGGCTCCAGTTTACAGGCCTTTATTGTGGAGCTGGAAGCCTTGATGGTGAAAGTCTGGAGAGAGTAACATTTTCCAGATAACTTGACTCAAACCCCAGCGCTGTTTCAGACCTCAGTGGTTGAAATGGAGATGACAACAGAGCCACCTCAGCTCAAAGGGCTTTGGAAAAAAAGAGTATATTAGTTCATGTTTGCAGAACTTCCAATAGCAGTGTCTACAAGTTTGTTGGTTTGGAAGAAGTCAAATTCTGAGGCAGTGTTTGGGCTTCACTTACTATAAGGCCAAGTAACCTAACAAAATGAAGCTATCTATATTTAGAGCAGTGCTTGGAATATGAATTCACAACAAGGAGAAAACAAATATTTCATGGCTGCTTATTGATCGAGCATCACCTGTTCTGTGCACTGGAAGAATACTTTGGCATTGTCACAAAATTAATGCCTAAAACGTGGCTGGGGAAGCTGTGGGCAGATCAGTTGTGCAGCTTCACTTCTACAGTTTCTTGAGTTTCAAGTTTGTGGCTTTGTGACTGTACAAGAGTCTTTTTACTTGCAAGGAATTTGTTCTGGGGTGAGGGCGTTGTTGTGTAACTGCCTATTATTTGGTGCCATTGGCTAAAAAACTGGTCACGATGTTGAAGGAATGTGTATCTGGTTGCGCTCACTTCACTGAGATCCAGGCAGCAGCTTGCACTGTTTTAAAAGTTTGGTCATTATCATTTTATTTCCACTCTCTGTGGATGCCTGAAAAGCATAAAGACAGGCCAATCTGACTTTCAAGTGATGCCTTTCTTCTCCCCAGAGTGATTTCTGAGAATATTGGAGGGATGAAAGCGAAACCGTGGTGTTTCCATCCCTCCAGACATTCTGGATTTCCCCCTCCCTGCCTCCTCCCTCGCAGCAGCAGCAGCAGCAGCTGCAGCTCAGCTCCGTGGGCCCCAGCCAGGCTCTCCCCAGAGGCGCTGCCTCAGCCCCCTGACCTTTGCAGGGCTTGCGGCCCCAGCTGCAGCCGTCGGGGGGCTCGTGGCGAGCCCGGGTTTTCCCAGTGGTTGAGCACTACAGAAGACAACGGCCGGATTTTACTCAGTGTCCTTGCAACAGGAGATCTGGTTCTGTTTTCCTCAGATATCTGTTTCCAGTTTTTCAAGTCATAAAAATACAAAAGAAATCAATTGTTTCCTTAAAAGGAGCCACAGACTAAACCAAATACGCTTGCTCTCTCACCCCTTTTCTCTCTGTCTCTTTTTCTTTTCTCCACAGAGCTTAAAGAAATCGTAAGATAAATTTACCTATCACCTCACAGCTTCCCTAGTATGGGGACTTTCCAGCATCTAATGGAAGCCTGTGTGAATGCAGTTTTCACAAAGACAGGACTTCAGCTTTGCTTTGTTTTCTGCTCACAAAACATCAGTCAGTTTAAACATTGGAAAAAATGCCAGGGAAATTTAGGCTTGGTTGGGAAAAAAAAAAAAGCTATATAGAAAGAGATTTATAAATGAGGATAAGACTGTAAAGATCTGTATAAAGATTACACTTTCAAAGCATGAATAACCAAATAACCAACTCAATCTACAAATCAAGGTCTGATCATTAGTTGTGGTGTTTAAAAGCCAATTAAACAAGGAGGGTAGAGTAGTTCCATGTTGGAAAAGGGAAATAAATAAATAAAACTGGCAGTGCTTACAGGATTTTTAAAAAGACATATTTGGTTGGTAGTGTAGTATTAGATATGTTGTGCTGTGTTTTAACCACATACTAGTCCAGACTGCTTTGTACCTCTAGTTACATATTGAAGCCAATTGCACAAAGCGTGGTGCATTCGTTCTCCCTCTGGAAGACGGATCATTTCCATTTGTCTCACTGCTCGACTTTTCTTCAAACCAGCAAATGTTAGGGTGGAAGTCATGTGCTCTGTTCTATACAATTCAGTGAAAGCACAAAAACAAACTCCATATGATGCCTGTCAAATCAGATGTGCATAGAAATGGCATGTATTTTCCCTCTTCTCATCTTCAGATACTGGTAGGCTGGGGTAACCATGATCTCAGATTTCATCATTATTCTCCAAGTAATCAAAGGTTCCCAAGCAACCCAGTACTCCTGAGTTTATCATAAAAGCAGCACTTCACATGTATCAGATCCTCAGCTGATATAATGCTGTTGAAGTCTGTTTTAGTTATTAGTAACACACTACTTCCAGGGATAATCTAGTGCATATTATGCAGTATTTCCCACTACAATTCAACAGATATGCCCTGTAGCTTCAGTACATTAAATCTACTGTATAATTTTCATAACTTCACCTTCAAATATTTATTGTTGAAATATTTTCCTCTGAAATTAACATTTTATGGTTACATTCACTTTGGTTGGATGTTATATGGAAAAATGAATACAAAAGAGAATCAATACAGTCATTAACTGACTTGCCCACTGGATATGATAAATGAGGGGTCAGCTTAAATTCAACTAAATTTTGATTCTATACTGATTGAAAAATCTTCATATGATTTTTTCTTCTTCTTCTGAATTGCCTTTTTTTTCAATTGTAATAATATTTATGATTGTTTAGATTGTGGAATTGGAGCCATGTCAGTCATTCAGATTTATGAAATGTGTAGTTCATGTTCAGAGTAGTAATTCAAATAATGTCATGTAGGAAAAATCCAGCTGATTTGGGATGAGGAAGGGCTTGCAAGTCTTTTATTTTAGTCTAGTTTACTACAGAACAAGGTTGCTATTATTGCACAGTCTCCATCTGCTGGGTATCCTTCTCTAGACTCTTTTGAATTCATTTGCTAATCTTAACCACAATCATGAATAAAGGTGGCAGCAGTCTCAAAGCTATGTCTGTACCAGCAGATCTGAGGTGCAGTTACATTTTGTCTCCATATTAGGTTGAGATCTCACCACACACCAACTTCTCTCTGACCTCTTGGTTTCCTTGAGAAAGATACCTGTGGCTGGAGGCGGCAGGGAAACCAGTGAAAGTTTTGTCTAGGACTCTGGTTTGGCTGACTGAGGGGGCCGGGACCCTGAGACACGCTCAGCCTGAATCTAGTCAAACATAATTATGTTCAAGTTTCAAGCTGATGAGAAAAGCTTAGGCAGGAGTTTACCTGGGGAGCATGCGTGCCAATCAGTGTAATGCCAGTTAATGTTCAGTCAATGCTTATGGGAATATTTTTGTTAGAGTCTTTGCCTAGAGTCAATTTTTTACCCAGTTTACCTTGTATCACCAAACATGACTTCCTTTATGTTGTGTATGTCAATGCCTTCTTATCTGAGACTACACACTTTTTCAGAAATAGCTGTGAATTAGCAATGAAATAGCTGTTTGCCATATAGCAGTTGAGCAAAATAAAATCTATAGGGAAAACATCCTAGATTATTTTTATTTTCGTTACATTATTTCCAGTAACAACTTTTTGTTTTCATTGCTCAGTATTTTATAGCTAAGAAAAAAATCTAAAATGTTTAACAATTTTAGAAGCTTTTGTTGTAGTACACTGGAAGCAGCCTTTGTCTCGGACGTGAACTCTCTTTCAGTGACTTGCTTAACGCTCCAGTTGTATTCAGCTTTGAGCATTTAGATACACTTGCAGCATATTCAAGTCCAGCATTTTGCAACCAAGATCATACCATGTCTCCTTTGTCACTCTCCAGTCAGAGAAAACCACACAAGGTTCAGTAGAGTTAGCTAAACTGTAAGGCTTGAGTAATAGGAATAATTCGGTAAACTCAGTATGGTTTCTTTTGTTTTAAAGCTTAAATTTCCTCACCATCATTTCAGGCAAGGTTTTTTTTTTTTTTTTTCTTGTTGAGATGTTAAATTGGTATAATAAAACAATACCAATCTACTTTGTGTTGTTTTACCTTCTAACCAGTGTTCAATGTCAGATCAGTTTTTAGCTGGATTTGTTATTTGATCCAATGTGTTAGTCTCATTTTTTCATATCTAGCACCTTCTGAAATTACAGTGTTTCTCTGGGAATTTTCTGTAGTCTGGCCTCCTAAAATGAAAGTGAAAGATGATTAATTGCCTTTAATATGCTAAATATACTTTTATTTCTCTATGTTCTTGTGCTTTTGTTTTGTTCTCTTAATATTTCATAACTGTATTCCCAGATAAGTCACTGAAATAAATTTTAAGTCTGTAAAAATCTTAAATGTTTTTCCATTTCAATCTGTTATATAGTAGGGGCTTAGTACACAACTTAAAATCATCTTGCATATAACTTGAACTATTTAATATTGTCATATGATGCAGTTCCAAACTAGCCAGACTGTTACCTTAAATTTAGCAGTAGTAATAATATTTGAATGAATTGTGAGCCACTTCTTGTTTGCAACTGATAGACTACATGCACAGATCTGGTTCTACAGCTCCGTATTTATTAGTGACTTGATCTTCTGGTATGCTCTGCTATATAGTACATTTATAGTGTTCCACGTCTTTCATTTGAAGGGCAAATATTAAAGGGTCATTGTAATGACCTAAAGTTTTCAACTTAAGACCTAGCCTGATTATAGATTCGCCCAATGTCTAGGAAGGAAAGGTGTTGCCCACATGTGGCACCCAGCATGGGCTGGGGGCTGCTAACCCCACTGCCACTAACCGGGCAGCCCTGGGTTGAGGTTCCAACTGTGCAAATTTGGAGAGGGACCCTGAGAGCACCAGGACATGCAGGAGTTTGGTGGCCACCTCAGGGCTCAGCTTGCTCTCACCAAGAGCCCATGGGAGGAACCCCTGGGGGAGCACCTGGGGCTCAGGTTGGAGCCAGAGCATTGCCTTCCCTCTTGGAGTTGCTGTGCTGGATCCCTAGTCCATAAGGATACTTTTGACTTTTATCCAAGTTGACACATTAAAATTTGCTGGTGAATTCTGCTAGAGGCACTTGAGGGCCCCAACAATATGGAACCAATCATGCTCAAAACATATGATATGTGTAATATTGCTTCAGAAGTATTTTTTGTTTCCTGCTCAAAGCAGCTGCACCAACACATTTAATGAAGGTAGGACAAACAAACAATTGGGGGTTGCTAAAGCAATTTTTCTTTCTTCAAGCTCTCACCCTTACTTCCTATACATTGTTATACTTCAGTCCAAAGATATTAAACTGTGACCTAGCCAGCAATGATATACTTCAGAAACTTTCTATAAGTAAATCAGACCCAATATATTCTTAGTCATCTGAACTTCCCCTTTCAGTTCATTCCTGTGATGATAAATGAATCCCTTACTAAGAGAAGTCTAATTTCCTGCTCCCAATGTTTTCTGGCCTTGCTTTTTAAAGGTGGCAAAAGTGTTTCCTTCCATTTGCTATTTTGATGTTGTTCTGCATATATCTACACAAATTAAAGTTTCTGATAAAGTTATGTCTAATTGGGCAGTTTATCTGAAATGTCCAGTTACTTTTGAGCATGGATATGAGATTTGGTCTGTTTTTCCCATCTTGATACTCTTATTCATCACAATTTTGATGTGGCTGATTTTGTTATTTACACTGGCATCATTCTCATCATATTTGTGTAGTTTAAAGCATATCATTTTTCAGTGTTCATTCTTTATTGCTTTGGGCTCTCCGCTTTCAGTTACAGCTCTAATTATTTTAGGAGTTCCCGTGGATCTATTGAAGGTCTTATTTTGTTTCAAAATCACTGCCTCTAGCTAGTAATTCCCGTGCTCAATGTACACAATATTACAAATTGACAATATCTAGAGATATCCGAAGATCCTTGTAAACCCAAGTACCCCTTGCTGTGTTGTGTGATTTCTTATCTGGTATTAATTTTGCAGAGCTGAATTCTGACAAGATAGAAGAGTTATTGATTGTTATCCTCCTTGGCTATTTAATTTCATTGTAGTTCTATTTAGTCTGGAGTTTGAGTTCATAAACTTGGAGTAATTTTTGACCCGGTGCATTCTTTTGAGGCTGACATTAATCACCCTGAGAAATGGGATTGCCAGCTGGAAGATGCTAAAGTACTACTGTAAAATATTAAATTAACATACTGCCGTTCTATGAAACTTTCCTGGTTCAGACACTGAATTTTTAAGTTGATTGGGACATATGTGTATGTTTTGTTATGACCTAGATAATAATTGCTAATTCTTTATTTGTGGCTCTTTCTCCTGTTTCCCTGAAGTATTCACAGCTGTGCTAACAGAGACCTGAATACAGTCAATGGGAGCATTTTGCTGCTTTAACAAGAAAGGACTTCAGCCTAATATCAAATTTTCCAGGCAAATGCTTACATGCTCAGTCATTTGTTTTTTTAAGGACATGATTTTTACTAGCAAGTAGTCAGCTCAGGTAAACAAAGGAGGAACACCTGTTGTATGGCTTCTATTCTCTCCAAGGACCAAACTTTAAAAACCTCCTTTGTAGAATGCATTTCATTGTGTGGCACAAAAGCAGTAGCTCTTAGGAAGAGCTTTTCAGAGAGAACCCCCGTGATCTAATAACAAAAGACAAAACCTCCCTCAAAGTACTTACCTCCATTAGTATGGATAAAAGAAAACATTTTTTGGATTAAGAAAAAAAGTTATATTGCAAGGGAGAATCATTTGATATCTCCAGCTAATTCACTGTCTTGGAAGATTAATAGGAAAGAGAATTCTGGACAGACTCAATTTACTACTACTTTGTGTGCCTATGTATGTGTGATTTGATGACATTTGGAGCTTGCTGTAAATTTATTCTTATAGAGCTGTACTGATTGATGTGATGTGTTTTTTAGCTCCACCTCTTGTTTACATTGCAATTTGCCTTTTTGTTTGCAGTGTTCACTTCAAAATCATCACTGTACATGCTAAAACCAAATTACTTTCCTCTTAGTCTGCAAGGATTTTAATTGTAAACTATGACAGGATTAAAACCTCCTCCTCTTTTTAATCATCAAATCAGCCCATAGGATATGGTGTTACCAGGTCCTTGCTTTGTGCAGAAGACAGGCTAAAATGGAACACAAGTGTCTTTAAATGTGAAAAGAAGAGGGCCATTAGAGCCTGCCATACCTGCTGGCATCTGTGTTATAGCCAAAGGTCTGGGGCTGTGGAAGTCAAAAAGGAATGGAACGCCCAGAGGAGCAACACCAGGATGTGTTTCCATGAGACGTCTGTATGCTAAAGGGATCAGGAAGCACTGTGTGGCTGAAGTCACCACTGCAAGGTAGAGAATGTGTTGTCAAAGGTGATAGGAAAACGGTTCAAAATGCTGTCCTTGCAAAAGGAGGAATAAAAAAAAATAAAGAACAATGTCACTAGGAGTGTTTCCTGAATAATGGACCTGGGATTCCTGTAGTATTAAGGAGACTTTGTAGCTGCTATACCAGATTCAATGGGCTTGCTTAGTGTGTCAGTGTATTCCCTTGCATGGCAGTGAATTACTGTAAATATGTCCATTCTTTTTTTCTAAAAAAATAAAATAATAATAATTAAAAAAAAGACATACATTGATTTAATATTATTCTTCATGCTGAGCTCTGCAGATAGGCATATAAAACGTAAATGACACAGCTGCATTTCATATATATATTTGACAACTCAAAAGATGAATCTGTATACAGAAAAGCAAGGGAACAAGGAAAAGCTTTCTCAGCTCTTGAGCTGTGTAAATCCAATGTTCATTTTTACAGTAGTTTTATTTTAAATCATATGGCTGCAACGCTGTTGGGGTTGGTGTGTTGAATTAGTTCCTCAAGACTCGTTGTCTGTCCATGACAGAATCATTAGTGAGGAAAAATCATCAGCTTCCTTAAGTTCATCACTCAACTGAAGAAAATAAGGAGTAATTAAGCATTGTGGGCTCCTTGCAGGTTTAATTCCTGTTCATGGGGTAATCCTGTGCTTTAGTTCTATAGTAAAGAAAAATGAATCTGATTCTTAACAACTATATTTGGGGCAGCTACTTGAAAAGCTGCTGCATAATCTGGGCTCAAACCAACCTCACACAACTAGAGTAACAGAAACAGCAGATTCATGGTTAAAGCTTGAAGGACTGGGTGTGGTCTCCTTGAGGTGATTACCATGGGGTTAGGTGATTATTGCAAGAGAAGTCCAGTGGGTTTGGAGGATAGCACAGGAAGCTTGTGAAACCTGTTCTTCAGGTGTACCTGGTTGCAGTTATTTAAACCTCTTGATAGTAGTTCCCACTATCATCAGAACTCACCTGAGAAACATCTTAGTTCTCATAAGGAAGAAAACTTACTAAGAGAGCCAATAGGGGAGATGACATTCCCTAAAGCAAGGTCAAGTTTGGTGCTTCCAGTGAAAGGAAAATGCAAATATTGATATGAAAAGAAGTAAAGGAGTTGAACTTGATGATCCTTGTGGGCCCCTTCCAGCTGAGGGTGTTCTGTTCAGTCCTCTAAGAAATGCACACCCACTCTTCCATCTGTTGTATTGAACATAGTCAGGATGATTGGCGAGCACTTCAAAATAAATCATACAGTCTGCATTTTCTGGAGAAACCTTGCTTGTTGCCTTAAAAAAAGAAAATTCTGGTATAAATCCATTTGTGCTTCCCTAGCACATGGCTGCTTGTCCTAATTAATTGTAGTGCCTCATACAGGCTGGTGATATGTCCCTATACCCCTGCAACTAAAGCAGCTGGGCCGACACCTGTTAACATGCTGCCAGAACCACTTTGTTAGTCCAAGGGGCTTTTGCCTTCGGATTTGTCTGGAAAGAATGGGAAATAAATGGCTGAAGATGTAGAGCAGGAGACGGCTACGAGTACTGGCCCAAGAAGTACAGAGCAGAGCTAAGAGAAGCTAAGATGGTGGAGGTTCAGAGAGGAAAGAAAGGTTAGGAAGCATCAAAGCCTTCTTATAGTGCATTCTTATAGTGCTCACTGATAAACATTAGGTTTTGAGAACTTGTAGGTTTAGGTTCAGCCAGAATTGTTGCCATAGTTGTGTGGTTTCCTGTATGATGGATCCCACATAGAACTTCAACTTCAGAATTGGAAAGCAAGTAATACAGATTTTTAAAAAATGAATAAATAAAATAAATGTAAAAGATGGTACTCCCAGCATTTGCTGGGCCTGCACTGAAGCTGCTGCTGGAGGAGAAGCCCAGTAGACAGGGAAACAGCACATGGCCCCTCATGCATTGCCCCACCCCAGAGGGACAGGAAAAGAGAAGAGAAAGAGTAAAGGCAAGAAAAACCTGTGGGCCAAGATGAAAAATATTAATAAGTGAAAAAGAGAGACAGAAAACAAAACAAGTGATGCAAAGGCATCCACCTCCCAGGGGTGGATGGACGACCAGCTGGTCCCCAAGCAAAACAAATGCTTGCTCCTAAACCCACCATTCTCTTCCCTTCCTATCTTCTGACTGTGTTGTTGCATGGTATGGGCGGTTCAGCTCATCCCTGCAGGGCAGAGTTAGAGGCAGATGTGACCCTGACACCACATGAACACTGCTCAGCCACAGCTAAGCCACTGGTGCACTATCAGCAGTGCTCTTGGTCACAGGTCCAAAACAGCGCACCACACCAGCTACTCTGAAGAAAAATAACTCCAGCCCAGCCAGACCCAATGTGTTTGTGTGCTCCTCCATTTACTGTCTGTTTCAAAAAGAAATATGTGAGAGGCAAAGAGATAACTTACTGGCCACAATCTTCTGCATAGCTGAAGTCCTCACTTAATTTTTAGTGATTTAAAGACTGTTATCAAATGTAGCATGAAAATGAAGGGAATGAAAGGCGTTTAAATAGCATTTACTACTGGGTTTCTGTCAGGTTTTTAGTCAATATGCATTGTTCTTTGAAGACAATTGAAAAAAAAAAGTGCTCAAATGGTTGAATAGAAGCTGTATTTGTAGTTGTTTCAGATGAATCTGACCCAAATGTTTGTTTGTTTTTTACACCATGAAGTATATATGTTCTCAACAGAAAATTCTCTTGTGCCTAATCGATAATGTCTCTGTACCTGTGCATAAGTGTACGTTTTTGTTAGAAAGGGTACTGAGTTGCTAGACTATACTTGTATAAGCTATTAATAAAAAGCATCCTCACATTTTTATTTCCAATATACTTGAGCCAAATTTTCAGGTTAAAAACATTATGTGAGAACAAATTCTTGTCCTTTTCCCTTAGCTTAAACCTTTCTTAACTTTTCAGATGAGGCAGCTGAGCAGTGTCCATTTTAATGAAGAACTCCTTAATTACTTGCAGATACCATTAGCTAGTGAAAATGGTCATAACTCCCTTAAGTAACCTGATTTAACATAGTTAGAGGGATGGCTGAATGTGAGTATATCTCTAGAAAGTTGTGCTGTTAAGTCTTTTTTAAAATAATAGAATATTTCCATTTACCTAATATAGACATTGATAGGGATATCCTCCAGATTAATCAGCCATATGCAACATAGGCTTCTGATACAGAACTGTGTTTGGAAAGCTGTGATGGTCTAAGGATGGCATGATTATTCCCAGTTCTCCCCATAGCTTGAAGTTTTTCCTTTTCATTCCAGATCTGAAGAATAGGTCTAGACACTGGAAAGTTTGTCTGTACTTTTTCTGAATTAATGTTTAATTTTATGTATTATTTCCCCTCACAGTAGTGAATTATCACAGATGCATTAATTTAGTTTAAACTATAGATCTCACTAAGTACTATCCTTACTTAACTTTGCTTTGGTAACATAAGATGTTTGTTCATTATAGATAACCAAATGATGAAATAGAATTAAGTATCCCTTAAGACGTTGTATTATTTTTCTAATGTAACTCCAGTGAAAGCCTAGAATAAATCACAGTACTGAAAAAAACAAGCTACTAATTTATTTCCTCATCTTAGTCTGTGGTTTGTGGCAAGAGCTGTTTTCTTTTCTGATGTCTCTTCCTGAATTCCTCTAGATCACTAGAAATGAATCAATGGGAATCGATCCAATTTGTAGAACACAGTTCTAATATTGATAGTAGTTTATATTCATTTGCTTCACCCTAATCTTTTATTAATTTCATTTGCAAAATGCTGTTTATGCTGTTTCCTCCAAATGTTGTACCCCCAGGCAGATGATGATAGTGAACGTCAGAGAAACTTAACAAAAAATAACAAAGTTGTATATTTTGGAATTAAATAAAGCAACAGTTTTGTAGTCAGACATTTTTCAGGAAGTGGCTTTAACTTCAAATAAAGTATGATTACTGTAGTATTTCAGATACATGCGTTTCCTACAGTAGAAAGAAATTGTGCCTGTGAAGGTCTTTTCAGCATTTATTTGTGTCACAGAGGAATATGTGCTAGGACATCAATACTGAATCATTTGAGGACTTTTATGGATGCATCTACAATAAGACATGGCATATAGACATCTCTCCCTGATACAAAGGAAGCAGTAACTGGTGGCATTACTTTCTGTTACTGGTGGAAAAAACATCAGTGGTGACCTTGTTGTTGCTTAACCCCAGCAGACAGCTCAGCATCACATAGCCGCTTGCTTGCTCTCCCCATGTGGGAAGGGGAAAGAATCAGAAAGGTAAAAGTGTGAGAACTTGGGTTGAGATAAAAACTGTTCACAAGGTAAAGCAAAAGCTGCACACCCAAGCAAGGCAGAGGAAGGAATTCCTTTGCTGCTTCCCTCCGGCTGGCAGGTGTCAGCCACTTCCCGGAAAGCAAGGCTCAGCACGTGGGACGGTTCCTCAGGAAAACAAACGCCATCGCTCCAAATGCCCACCCTTCCTCCTTCTTTACCCCAGATTTATTGTTCAGCACAACACCACATGGTGTGGGACATCCCTTTGGGCAGCCTGGGACAGCTGTCCTGGCTGTGTCCCCTCCTAGCTCCTGGTGCATCCCCAGCCTCCTAGCTGGCAGGGCAGCACCAGGAGCTGGAATGGCCTTGGCTCTGCGTGAGCACTGCTCTGCCCCAACTTAAACATCAATGCATATTAAACATATGCATTGAGCATATCTCAAATGCTTCTCTTGTGAAAGAAAAGTGTTATAGCAATTGATTTTAAAAAAATGGGTTTTTCATTTTTTCCTTTTTCTTTGGTGGTCAAGGCTTCACTTTTCATCTTCCTCTTCAAAAAAAAGAAAAAAATAATAATAATAAAAAATCATTTTATTTAAAGTTTTACATACTTATAAGTAAAAAATGTTTTCTGTGTAATAAAATGCTCTTTTTTTGTTTATTTTTTATTTTTGTCTTTTAATGAGTCAATGACTAATTACTGATTAGTCATTTTTTTTAAATGTAAGTTTTATTTCTAACTTTTCTGAGCAGCTGGTATGTCAGAGATCTTGGTTTAAATTCCTTCTATCCGATACAGATACTCAACCAAGGCATATAATTTTACTGGAGGGTTGTTTTGAGGGACAAATAATTTTTATTATTTTGAACTTGGCAAGAGCCCAGCTGTAGAGTGATTATGGCATTTCTCTGAGGGATGGGACTCTGAGTTCAGCCCCTGCTTTGAGTCAGACTGAGCTCTAAATTTTTCATACCTCAGGTGAATTGTTCCAGGCTATCACATTCATTTCCTTCACTTAGTGGTTTGTTTGTTGTTGTTGTTGTGTTTTGTTTTTGATTTAATGGTAATTATTTCAAAAAGTGTAGTCATCTATAATTATTCATAATGTTTAGCAAAGCCAAGTGGAAAATCACCTTATCCTACAGCAAGGAAGACATGAGAAAATAGATCACATCTTAACATCCAGGCTCTTTGCTTCACAGTCAATAGAATGCCTTTGTGGCAGTTTAATGGTGAAATGTGCCATTTCAGTCAATGGTACTTATTTCTTTTAACAGGGACTCAGAAGCAAAGGAAAAGCATTCAGCTCAGTGCAGGGGACCAAAGCTCTAAATGCAAGACTTGAGTGCAGAGTTATCCTTCAGTGAGATGGGGAGAATTCACCCATAGCAAGTACTGAACTTCAGTGATATTCCTTAGTGAAAGCAGTTTCCACACATAATTTAGCATTAGCTGAGTATCGTGTTCTTTATGACCAGTTTGAAAAGTAGCATTTCTCAAAGAACATGAGAGAGAATAATGTCTTGTGTGTTTTTGAATCATAAATAGTAAGGGTATTGTCATTAGCAGATATCATATATATATGAGTAATGTTAAAAAAAGAGACTAATCTCCTCATTTTCATGTCTACATGGCTGCAAGTAGTTGTAGCCTAGTTTTAGAGCTTCTGCTTTCATGACCTGTTGGCTGGAGTAAATGCAGAGAGTTCCTGAAATGGAGACTGCTTGTGTTTAAAGCCCACAGTGAGCCTAGCTATAGGTCATTAACAGTGGCTGTTTTGTGAGAGGTCTGCTACGCAGAGGGTTGGCCCACTGTTGGGAATGCCATGTCCTAGGGAGCATCTTGGACAAAACAGGATAATTCATTTATTAATCATATTTTGCACATGACAGAATGCCTTAGACTTACATGTAGAACACACCAGGAGATTTCAGAGCATCTCCCTTCTTAATCATTTTGTGTAGTGTGCATCTCCTAGAAAGCAATTCATCTTTCAGAATGATGATTGGCAGATTCATTGCTTGAAATAGTTGGTTTCTATAGCTTTCTATAGTTGGTTATAAACAGTTGCCCAAAATAAAGTATGCACAGGCTCTGCCTCTTCATTTAATAAAAAAGTCCCATCCTTCTGTCCTTTACTGCTGTAATTTTAAAACTCTGACCCAATCAAGCCTTGAATGCAAATAAGAGAGCAATCTGGAGAAGCGGAGTGTTGGACCCGTCACTCTGCAGCAATTTTCAGAGCAGGCTTTAAAGATGTACATGACATTGGCCATTAGTGAGCCAGCAAAGATAAATGGACTAATAAATGAACATATTTCACTTTTTTCATCTGCCAAGATGAAAGTCTTGGCTTTTTTTTTTTTTTTTTTTTTTTTTAATTTGCACAACAGTAATTTAAAAGGCATGCTGTCAATTCTTTTAATTGACTATTTTTTTACTAAATATTTTTTCCAGTGTGTCTCTTCAACTGGATTGATCCTGAGGATTTTGGTTTCTTTTTGCTTTCCTTTAAGAATTCCTTAAAAAAGCTATGGATTTGTGAAGATGCTGTCTCTGTAAGAGTACTTAGTGGACAAATGGAGAATATAAATGTTCAGCATAACATTTTAAAAAATAGATTGACTGAGTAAGTAAAATTCTGTGTCCAAAAAGAAAAACTGCTTATGTTTTTTTGTAGTTTAATTTCATACATAGTTGCTTTAGGAATTTTGTGAAACCAAGATGATTTTTAACAGCAAGTGTGTTTTATTGAAAAGGAACATTTACTTTCAGTCATTATGGAAGTCCAGAATACATGCCTCTGTGTGAAAGTAAAACAGATCTTTCCTATTCAGGGTCTTTAAAATCATTAATAAATTGTCTGACACCTGTCAGCAAGAAGAAGAAATGCAGCTTATTGTGTGAGTGATACCTTGAGAACAGATTTGCTTCTTGCAGCTTTTTTAAACAAAATGTGAATGTTGCTTTTTAGACGTTATCTATTGAACATCACACAAAATCAAAAGTAAATAAAAAAATATAATTAAAGTTTAATTTGCAGTTTCACAGCTACAGACAAGTCAAAAGATCTAGTGATATTGACAACAAATTCCTTTGGGTTGTGCTGTTTTGTTTTCAGGGCCACTGGGGTTTTTATTTTATTTTTTGCTTTGAATTATTTAGTTCATTATTATGAGTTACCTTCACAGTGCTTTGTGGTGTTTTGATCAGCAATTTATCTTGGAGACTTAAAACACATGTCCATTTGTATTTAGCTGACCAGCTGTCTTCCTTTTCTTTTCTTTTTTTAATGTGACATTAAAATCGAGTGTTTCTCTGCAAGCATCTTTCAGCTCAGAAAATGCATCTCACTTCCTATGCTGTGTAACTGTTGCCCTTTCACAGAGGAGCCCTGCCCCTTTCTCCTGCCCCATCCTCCAGGAGAGGTAGAGCAGCCCCCCTTGCTTGCCAACGCACAGTCGTCCCCCCTCCCCATCATCCCCTCTCTGCAAAGAGGTGAAGTCCCCTGGGTCTGTAATTGCCAGGAGATGAAGCGATGATGGCGAGTGATCACAGTCAATAGCTTTGATTAACAATAAGGTGGAAAATTAGCAATGCTAGCATTCAGCTCCCCTGCCTCCCCGTCCCCATATGCTCACCACAGCCTGCACGGGCTGGTGGGCTGGGTGGCCACCTCACAGCTCAGGCGGCAAAGTGGGAGCTGAGGTGCGGGAGGAGAGCTGGAGAGGGCAGAGGGGGACAGCGGGCAGCATTTGGGGACCTGGGGCCATGCTTCTGGGTGCCTTTTGCTGGGCAGTACCACACAGGCAGGGGAACGTTGAAGCGTGCCGCGTGCTGGCACTGTGGCTCTTGCTGTCATGTGTGGATTTAATTGTGTCTGGACGTGTTTTGATCGAAATGGCAACTCCTGTTACTCCTGTGACCCCATCAGCAGCTCTGGTGTTGTTTCTGACAGACTCCGACGACCTAGAGAGGGGAAACGACAGCGGGACACCACTCCCCACCTCTGATAATGGTGACAATTCGCTGGGCTACACAGGTACAGTGCATCTTTCCAAAATATTCCTAACTGCCTACTTCTGACACTTTCTACCTGCATCTGCCATTAACACCTGCACATAATTTTTTAACCATCACTGCTAGCTGGCTTTCTTTCACCATCACCCTAGAAGTTCAATGTTGTTAGAACTGTTGGGAATTATTGTGCTTTTTAACTAACCAAGATGACTGTCTTTTATTGTGTGTTACAGTACGTTTCAGTTATTTAAATGTTTAAAGTCTTTTTCTATTGTTGAAATAATGCTCTCATTATTTTCCTTAAGACTGTGTATATTAGTGTAAAAGGCAATCTATCATTTCAGAACAATTTTTCCAAAGACCAAAAGCAGGGATTTCTCCATAAGGTTTTTTTTAACACACGCACACTGCCCGCACTGCTTAATTTCTGTTGTAAACTGAAGTGAAATATATTGCAGTGGGGAAAAGAAGTCCAAATGAAATTAAAATGTGTTTGGAGAAGAATCTGTTTCACCGACTTCTGTTTTGCATAAACCAGAGAAACGTGTCTCTAGGCCAAATAAAAGCCACAGATAAGCAGCCTCCTGTGGTGTGGTGCAGCAGGGATCTTTCAGGGACCCGATTCTGCAGCTCCTCTGCACAGTGAAGTGACACCAGCTCCAGGAGCTGTGCTGTCGACCACAACCTGGGCTCAGCTACAGAACTCCTGACCACAGATTTTTCTTGAAAGACGTGTGCTCCAGAGTAGTAGAAGGCTCTAGACCTAAATAACTCTTAGATTATGAAGGTAAGTATTAAGTCTTCTAGTAGGAGCAACTTTTGGAAAGGGAAAGAAGGGAATGAAGAAAGAAGGAATCTGTTGGATATTTAACTGAAAAACATAATGTAAATACTTTATTGGTGGTTTACTAGTGCAACAACTCTTCTCACACTGTATAAAACTGTGGATAGCCAAGTGATTAACAAAAGTGTTTGAGTCAAATATGCATAAATAAGAGAGTCTTACAAGATACAAGAAGAGAATAGGCAGATGTAAGAGAAAGGGAGTGATTTCTTATCCATTCATAAAACTTTATGTCTGTTATACACCATTTACATGATTATAGCTTTCGTGATCTACCCCTTGCAATCATCCCTGCATGTGGTCTAAAACCTTGACACATAATTGTATTCCAGTGTAAAATACCTTTCTAGTAAAAGGGCAAGAAAGCAAAGCAATACAAATTTTCTCTCAGTCAAGAAAACTAATGCCTTCTTAGAAAAGCATAGCAGGAACCATGATGTATGTGAATTACTTGGACTTTTCTACCTTTCAAATATTCAATTTTTTTTCTACATGTACCCCCTTTCTCTGAGTTTGGAACATCAACCCTTCCTGATGTACAGGGACTCATTCTACTCAGAAAATGAAAATTAATATAGGTCAGAGACAGAGTCTTTTAACTCACTGTTAGATTTTTTTTTTTTTTTTCTTCACAAAACAAGGCTGGGAACTGTAATCCTTGGGTCTTCTGTTTAACCAGCCATGTTTGAGACCACGAGCCTGCCTGTAGTGTTAATCAAGTCCTCCAGTTTTACATGGGGGAACCCTCTGGCCTGGGGATGGTGCAGGCTTGCAGCACCCTCCAGACAGGATGGTCACAGGCGACTGCCCTGGCCCCACAGCCCATGGACCCGAGAGAGTGAGCCCCTCCCCCCCACCCCCCACCCCCCCCCATGAGTGCCCTGTTGACAGAAGTAGCAGGAATGGGATTTAATACCCCACCAGTGCCTTTCTGAGAGGGGCTGGAGGCGTTCCCCCTTCCTCAGCACAGGATCTGCCACTGCAAGCATGCCCACTGCAAGCATGGATGATGGATGTCCGGTGGTGGTGCAAGCGCTGCCTGGTCCCCCCCTATTTGAATGAAGACTGAATGAAGGAAGGACCAAGTTTTTCATGTTTAAAGATTTAACGATCCATTGTTTTTCCTCCCCTATGTAATAATAATCAGTAGCACTATGTGTGTATGCCCCGGCTTATGTGGAAAAGCCCTGGGGTATTTATTAAAACTAATCCAACAGGTTTCTATAGCAATCAGTAAGGATTTATAAAAATAACATTAACTGTAACACAGTCTTATAGGTGAAATTGCTTCCCCCCTTTTTTTTTGTTCTCTCTTGCCTATTAGGATTGCATTCTCTGAAGGGAAAACCGTTCCAGAAGTTGTTTGTACTGAAAATTCTCTGACTTATTCCTAAAATCATTCAGATTAAGTGCAGGATGTCTAGACCCATTAGCAGAAAAAGTGCATCCATTTATTTTTAATTCCATATTTATCTTCAGGTGGTGTCAAAATGCACACAAAACAAACATAAGCTGATAAATGGTGTCATACAGGTCTTACAGTAGGAACATATTTTTTTATGCATGTTAAGAGTAATGATACAACTAAGGGTGCTTCTCCCTTCCAGTTCCACATAAGTTTAGCTGTGAGGCAAAGAAGGAAAACACTTGTTCATGTGGCAAGTTTCAGCGTTCATTTTTTCTACATATTTTTCTTTCCATACACGCTTTTCAGGATGAATATGTGCAGCTGTTTCATATTGTTCTTAAGTGGATATACATGACTCCTACAAAGTGTTTCAGTATGTTCTCCTGAAGCCACTTTAAATCAGGAGAAATATTTTGTCTGTCCCACTGGGTTCTAGTGTCTCCACTCTGGATCTGAATACTTGCTTTGAGAAGTAACCACACAGCAAGTAGGAAGCACATCACTTTAAGGGAGGAGAGAGGAATGACTAACCCAAGCTATTTCAAATAAAGATTGAAGTTGTTGATAAATTTCGAGGCAGTTATTGTGGGAAAGTGATGAGTTTGTATTTGACTTTCCGTAATTCTTAGTACGTTACAGGACTCAACTCTAGTGTTTTTTGTTTGTTTGTTTGTCTTCCTGCTAATCAGTATTGTGGTATCCAATATATTGTTACACTTTTTACATATCGTCAGTTTTTTATTATAATGATAATTATAATTAGACCCAAATGGAGGGGCTATATACACATATATATTAAAGATGATCAGTGTTGGAAAGTATTTGCAATGTAAGTAAAAAGGGGGTGAATAAAATTAGAAAGGAAGAGGTGTAACTGCACCCACTCAGTCATTGAGGCTTATTCCATATGCAAGGTACTAATATTACACTTGTATGAAAATTTTCTATTTTTGATTTATTTTTTTTAATTTTCTATTGCATATTTGATATGAGAGAAATGTTAAGAATAAAAAAATATTTAGCTGATGTGACCATCTATATAGCATAATGAAGACGGTAGATATACCTGGATTGATTCAGCAAAGGTTTTATGGTTAAAAGCAACGACAACAACAAAACACCAGAAACTGTAAATATGTGAGTTGAAAGAATTGAGTCAGGAAGACTACCTTGTCTGCATCTTCACAAAAGACCAGTTCTACTCTGTCAAGGTCAGCATGGAAAATAATTGCATAGTTAAGATAATAATAAAAATCTGAATGACTATTTTGACTATGCGCTTAAAGAACAGGCCAGATCAGAGCATGAAAGTGTATGTTTTAAATATGTTCTCTTGTATTTAATTTACACTAAGGAAGGATACCTGAAGCAGTTTTCTGAAATGCTTTATAATTATACCTGCTTCTCTGTAAAGACTTTAAGGGAACCTTAGGTGACTAGCAACAATGTAGATATTTAAAGATGATGGTAATTAATCCTACCCGCTCCATGAGTTTGGATCTAGATGCTGAAAGGAGAACCAGGTAGTAGGACTGAGCATCAGAGTATATAATGACATCTTTGTTAATGAACAGGGAAGGCAGAGGGATGGAAGTAAGGGTTCAGTTCTTTGTCAAGCTTAGGATGCAGAGATGTTAGACAAAGCCTATTGTTTGGACAGTTATTGTATTTAGATTAGAAAGAAATGCCCAAGTTACCCATCGTTATTTTTGTCATTAGAATCCTGGAGATATGTACAGAGACAAACAGAAAATGAAGGGAATCAAGGAAAACGATGTAGGAGACTTGCCACTGAATATCAAAGGGGATACATTGAAAATCATCGAACTAGGATAGAAGAGAAACTCCATATGGGAAGGAGATAGAGTTTGGAAGGAGGTTCATAGAAGGAAGGGTGTGAAATAACATCAGGATTTCCAAGAGAAGAGCTTGTGGTTAGTGGTCAAAAAGAACAGATGACGTGCTGAATGATGTCCCTGTATGCCTGAGAAGCTTTGAGAGCCACAACCCTGCAGCAGGGAGTGAAGAAACCTGAATAAGAACATAGGATAAAGCAGCCTTGCCTAAAACTATCAAATGTATTTTTTTATGTAATAGTTAATTAATGCTTCTGTAAGAGCAGATTTTCAAGAAAATAGTAAAGTTATCAATATTTCCACATCAGAGTTCACATGTTTTGCCAGCATGATCAGTTAAGTAACTTCAATTTTGGGGCTTCTTTTTTCATCCACAAAATAGCACCAGGACATTTAACATCAAGTGCGAGCCTCAGTAGTTTTCCACATAATCAATGGCTGCAAAGCAATCTCTAAGATTGCATTGTGCTGTGTTATTGAAGTGTGCTTATGCATTATATTCCAGGAAGTACCACATTTCCTGTTAAATCAGCCGTGACATAAATATTGGGGATCATTAAACAGATCACAGAATATTGCTTGTGTTACAGAGACCAGGATGATGACTTGTTAAATTAACACTATATAGTCAAATATTTGCAGACAAGGATCACCACTCCTCATTAAGTAGATGCATGGCTTTTTAAATGAATCTTTCCAAATAATAAACTTTATTATTATTACTATTCAGTTTTCTCAAAAGCCTCTTCCAGTATGCTAAGAAATCCTGTAGTTCCCACATGTGACCCAAAGTTAGCCTTTACTTCTTTTCACTGATTTTAGTCACAAAAAAATCATTCTATCTCCATTCTTTTAGATAAGAAGGGATCCCATCCTTTTTCCCACATTACCTTTTTTCTTTACTGCTACGTTACGTGATCAAGAAGAGTTCATAGTGCACTACTGCTTGTACCGTGTTAAATGGAAAGATGCCACTGGGTGAACGTTTCAAGAAGCAAAGTGGAGATCTCTCAATTGCGTAGCCATTTGAGGTATTTCTTATTTTATTCCAGTAATTTTACACAGATTATCATTTTATTTATTTAAATGTACTTGTTTTGAAAAGTGGTAGTTTTTAAACACATTCAACAAAATACTTCTAAAGCTTCTTCGATATCAGAAGTGGAAATATAGAGTAATACTTATCCTGTTAGATATGAAATTTTAGGGAAAAAAACACATGAAACAAAAGATGAGTTTTGATAATGGGATGCAAACAGGTGGTGAATAGTTTGCAGAATGTTGGATTGAAGGTTCAGAAAACCATATTTCAGAAGGGGAGCAGATAGGTAACAACATATACAAACAAGATCTTATTTTTTTCAGACAAGTATTCCAAGTACACTATTAGCATGTCTCAAATTGTACTGAGTTCATGAGCAACCTGAAGAAAAAAGAAAAAAAAAAAAAAAAAAAAAAAACTTGTTAGCACTGTAGAAACAACGCACACATGACAGAGGTGGATAAATCAGTAGAATAAACAACAACAGCATTTTTTATTTAATTGCAGTTACAGAGTCCTTAGTGCTAGAGGTAATACACAGAAGAATTCTGCCTAACTTTTACATCTTGAGATTGAGATACATAGATACATTTGCAGAGCTAGCATTTGTGACATTTTTCATAGTCTTCTCCTTTTTTAAAACTCCGTCTGAGCAAGTGTGCTTCCCAGTCAGTGAGAGAATGAACACAGAGCCCCATGGTACCAATTTTAAAAAGTTACTTCTTAGAGTACATCTGCAGTCTAAATCCAGGAACAGATGGTTACTGTTATTCTTATTAAAAAAAAAAAAAAAAAAAAAGTGTGAGAGAGAGAAAAAAGAGAAAAAAAAAATCCCCTGCTCTTGTCTATCAGCAATGTCTCTGTTCACCATGTCAATCTAAACTGTGAACAAGGTCTTTTCAGTTTTATGCTTCTCTGCATGTTCTGACATATCTAGTTTAGTGTTTAGTTTCTTAATATGTATTAAAATAGTGATGTAAATATAACACCAATCAATAGAATTGCTTCACAACGATAGCAATGTTCAAGTAATAGCCAATTAAAATATGTAGTAGTAATATTGGAGCACAGATACTCCCACTTACATAAATCTTGCCAGTTTTTGTTAAGAGTTTATAGAAAATCACCTTCTCTGGTTATTGTGTTATACTTCAAGGAAGACCTTTGATTAAAAGAGGAAGCAATAGCAAAGTGCACTGGATCTCAACCAGTTTTCCAGTGGCGATCAGACCAATTTAAAATAACAAAACAAGAAGGGGGGAGGGGGAGGGAGAGTGGGTGGAAATCAAACCAAAAAGACAGCAATACATTGTCTGGAGAATTTGTCTAATAATGATGTTAGAAGCAGTATTGCCCCTTGTATAACTGAGATACCTCAGGAAGATGAATTTGAACTAGAGAAGAGACAGGAAAGGACTATTAAAATAATTAGGGAATAAGAAGCTCATTTTTAGAGACCTTAATGAAAGAGGAAGTCAGTAAGGATTGGCATTTATTGCTAACCTTAAGTTCTTAGGGAAAACATAGCAACAATATTTTAACTACAAAGCATGTTGACAGTACAACTTGAAGAAATCCAGTTGTCGGTAAGTAGCCCATCTTCAAAGTGTGCTCAGAATGCGTGCTCATATAACGGCTGATTCTGAGCTTTTACACATATGTTACTACTTACCTGACAAAAGAATAATCAGGTATAAAATGGGACACAGTTAATTTAAGGTACAAATTTAGAGTGTTCTACAGGTGTAGATTCTAAAAGTTTTCAAACAGGAATTTGAAATCCCTTTTGCAAAGATTGAAAATTGTGATAGGCTATGCTAGGGTATATACACTAGAGTTATTCCCTAGGATGAGCGTTTTAGCATATGTTTGTGTGATCCTAATTAATTATGAGACAAAAACAAAAGACATTCTCAGCATATTATACATTTCCATTTGGACTGTCACAGACAGGAACCCCTGGAGCTGATGAAAGGCTTTCTGCTGAGGGTCTCCTAGCAAGGGTAAAGACAGAGCAAATTGCCCTCAGACATTTCTTTCAATTCAGTGAACTGAATATGTAAAGCAATTTGTGAAGATGGTCAGAAGTGTAGATTTCTGCCAGTAGGTCAAAAAGAGTATGAATTACCACAAGATGAGAAGGGTAAAAGGAGAAATCTCCCTGTTCTCATCAGGGTGTGTTATACAAGTTAGTTTTTCGTTTTACCCAGGCAATTTGTTTTATTTAAAGAAATAAGAAGTTGGTAGTTCATATGGTCTCATTAAATGCGTAGCATGAAATGCAGTGTAGAGATGACAACATTTTGACAACTTTTTTTTTTTTTTTTTGTATCTATAATGATGCTAAACTATCTTGAGTATTAGAGGAATAGAAAAAAGATGAAAAGCATTGTTGGTCATTTTTCATAGTAATTACTACATGGTATCATAGACTTACAGGGTAATTCAGGTTGGAAGCAACTGTTGCAGGTCTGCAGTCCAACCTCCTGCTCAAGCAGTGTCAGCTGTGAGGTCAGACCAGCCTGCTCAGTGCTTTATCTAGTTGGTGCTGAAAACTTCCAAGGATGGAGCCTGCACAGCTTCTCTGAGCAACCCACACCACTGCCTGCCTGTCTTTATGGGGATATAGTTTCTCCTTATATCCGGCCTGAGCCTCTCTTGTTTTGACTTTTGTCTGCTGTCTCTCACCCTGCTGTATACCTCAGAGCCTTTCTCCATCTCCATCCCTGTCAGTACTGTCAGGTAGCTGTTAGGTTCCCCCCACAGCTGTCTTCCGCAGGCTGAACAAGCTCTGTTCCCTTAGACTCTCCTCACACAGCAAGTCTTCCAGCCCTGATCATCCTGGTGACCCTCTGCTGAATTCACACCAGTTTGTCAATATCTTTGCTCTACTACGGAGCCCCAGACTGGATGCAATACTCCAGATGAGTGCTGAGGGCTAATTCCTTCCCTTGATCTACCACCTGTGTATTTGCTCAGCTGAGAATACTGCTGCCTGTCTCTGTTGCCAGGGCAGACTGTAGGGTCAGCTCAGCTTGCAGCAGGCCCAGAGCCTCAGGCCTTTCTGGCAGAGCTGCACTGCAGCCTGGCAGCCCTCAGCCTGTGCCTAGGCAGGGGGTTCTTCCTTCCTTACCAGGGCAGAACTTTGCATTTGGCCTTGTGGCATTTCATAATGTTCCTGTTGGAACAGTCTGCCTCTTTGCAAGTGGTAGCCCTGCTGTTGGGCAGATGGACTGGTTCCCCTGGTTTGGTGTAACTTGCAAACATAATGAGCATGCTCTCCTTCACCTCTTCCAGATCATTAATAAAGACCTGAAGCAGGGCAGGTCCTGGGACAAACCTGTCAGTCCTCTACTTGTTACTATCCTCCAGAGAGGCTGCAGTCCATCAACCATTAACTTCTAATGATTCATCAAGTTTTTACCCATCTAGTTGTTCTCCCATCTAGACCATAATGTCCCAGCTCGGAGTGTTTTACCGTGCTAGGCAGCTGAACACCACAACCGCTCTCTCACTCCCTCTCCTCAGATGAGGAGGGGAAGAAGTAAAGGAAAGAACAACTCATGGGTTGAGATAAGGGTAATTTAATTAAAGGGAAAAAAATATATATTATTAAGGAAATATTATTAATTAAACAATTCAACTAAAGGGAAAAAAAGGGAAAGGGAACAACAAAACAAAACAAGTGAAGGCTATGTGGAAGTGCAGAGGAAAGAAATTACTCTCTACTTCCCACAAATGAGTGATGCTTGACCACGTCCTTGAAGCAGGGCCTCAACGCACGTAGCCGGTGTTCGGGAGGAGGACAGACGTTCTCACAATGTGAGCCCACCCCTCCCCTCTTCCTCCTCCTTCCACCTTTTATTGCAGAGTGTGACGTCATCTGGTATGGAATATCCCTTTGGTTGGTTTAGGTCAGCTGCCCTGGTGATGTTTCTTTCTCACCTTTTTGCCCACCCCCTGGGAGGGTTAGAGAAAGTCCTGATGCTGTGCCAGCTCTTCTCAGTAGCAGACACAACACCGGTGTGATACCACTGCTGTTCTAGCTACAAGTGCAGAGCGCAGCACTGTATGGGCTGCTGCAGGGAAAGTTAACATCCCAGCCAGACCCAGTACACGGAGACAGGAATATTACTGGAGACAGTGGTGAACCCCATACATGGAGGTCTAAAAGCAAGAGAATCTATCAAGTAAGGATTTCCCATCAGAACTGATCTGTCCTTTTAGCAGTATCTGTAATTGGAACTCTTGTCCCAGAATTGCAGCTTCATACATCAACAGAGAATAAGAAAATAAAAACCAACATCTGTCAGAAGATCCAGAGTTTAATTCCATCAGATCCTTCTGGAAGTACTACCAGACATTTATTTATTTCAGCACTTTTTGTGTGTACATGATTCTTGTACATCACTTATCCATAGGCCATAACAAGTTGAACCATCACCTACAAGTGTTAAAACATTGTAGAGAGCTTTTCAGAAGGAACCGTATTGATTTTCAGTGACCCTTTTATAAGAAAAGATACATTTTTCTGTAGTACAATTTACAATTTACTGGACAATACATTATTTATAGGGTTTCTGTCTTATACTTCCTAAATGGCAGTGAAAAATTACTACTAAAACTCACTATTGCTTTCTTTATTGCAGAAAAATCCTGAAGTATTTTGCACTCGTAATTGTAGGCAGAATCTTAGTCCTTTTTTTTTTTTTTTTTTCACACTATGCATCTTATGAAGTAAACTCTCCCATATATCTACGCTATCTTTTCTTCTAGGTTCTCTGCCTATTCTCAGACTCTTCCTATTATTCCTAACAGATAGTTCTTGTAAGGTAATAAACTCCAGCTGCTTCAGCCTCCTGCTTGCCTCCCCCCACCCTTTCTCCCCACCTACCCTCCCCCCCTTTTTTTCCTAATTTCACAATGCATTTTTAAATACTCAACAGGAAAGGAAGGGTTGCAGTTCAGCTAAACTTGGAATGGAGTAAACATCTGACTCAAGCATTCATAATTTACCTACCCAAAGCCCACTGAAAAACTATTTTCTTTAATTATTTCTCTCTGATCTTTAACAGAATAAGTTTGTCTGTCATGTTTCTGGATCACTACAAAGCTAAATTAAAGACTTGGCTTTTTCTGTAAGGAGTAAGTATTCCTATTTGTTCAAGGAAAACTCAATTGCTTTTCAGTAGATTTAAACATTTTGATAGCAAAGTATAATTTATTTGTATTAGGAATATTCTTTTACTTGTACTCTGATGTGTAATGAGGTCTTTTATTATTTCATATGTCAATTATTATTATTATTTTTTGCTTAAAAACAAATGGATAATCTTGCGCTCTTCCCATCAACGGAAATGATAAACTGACAGGAGCACAAGGAAAAGGAAGGTGAAGCTATCATGAGTAAATTCATGAAGTGGTTACAACGTTAGTGTTTCAGATTTTTTTATAAAACTGCAAATTGCAATTTTTGCATAAAAGTTTGGTAGGGAAAGAAGATGCCTGCTTCTCTGGAAAAAAAAAAAGGGGGGGGGGAGGGGGTGGTGGCGGGAGGGAAAACACAAAATTACTGTGCAGTGTTTAGATGTTATATAGAGTTTAAGGACCATTTTTTAATGTACCAGGCTCACAGTGGGAGGCTGAAAATGGTTTGGGAGTTATTTTTTCCTCCAAAATCATAGTCATTTAAGTATATAAATATCTTCTGGATGATTATGAAATGGATAAAATAGGAAGAAAAATTATTCAAAAGACATTTTGTAGGAACTTATGGGAACGATGTTAGCATTGCACACAACATGCACACAAGTGGTTAACATGATTTTCAGTTGTTGTTAACACAGTATCACCCATGGGATAACTGGATTTTTGTATGTAAATGCAAACACTTATACTATTTTAATGATTTCCCAGGGTTTATTAAAAATTTTTTAATAAAATTATAGGCAAAACATAATTAAAACTATCAGTGTGCAATGAGAAATAAAAGACACCCTCTCTGAAAAAAAAAAATCATTTTAAAATAGAGCTGATATAACATAGAGCTGATGTCACACTTAGTATTTGAATGTGGAGAGGTTTGTTCGTTGGTTAGTTGGTTGGTTGTTTTTCACATTTTGAAGGCTTTGCAAAAATGTATCGAAGATTTGGAGGAAAAAAATGAAATATTCCATAATCAAACCACTCTGATTCCAGACAGACCCTGATGGAAATTCTTCAAAATTCAGGATCTTGTTAAGAATACATAAGACAGATAAAGAGCATAATCAGCTGAAAGGGAAAGTTATATCTTGAAGGGAAGAACTTTCAGAGGAAATGTTTGTTTATGTAAAGGAGTTGTGCATTTTTCTTTGCAAACAAAATTACTTGTAACACATTACTAACACCAGGACAGTCTAAGCTTCACTTAGTACATCAGCACAGAGCCATTTTTTAGCTTATTAAGAATAGACAATATTGAGCTAAAAGTTTACATTAGTTTGTAATAGCACAGGGCATCTTATCAATGTATAAAAATATATTTGAGGGGAAGTGCAAGGAGGGTGGATCCAGGTCCCCAGTTGCCAAGAGGCAATGGGCACGAACTGGAACATAGGAGGTTCCCTCTGACTGTCAGGAAGCACTTTCCTGTGGGGGTGATGGAACACCGGCACAAGCTGCCCAGAGAGGTTGTGGAGTCTCCCTCCTTGGAGATCTTTAAAAGCTGCCTGGACATGGTCCTACTGGAGCAGGGGAGGCTGGACCAGATGATCTCCAGAGGTCCTCTCATACCCTAACCATTCTGTAATGTAAGAACTTAAAAAAAAAAAAAAAATCACAAAACTTTGCTGATTTTAACCTACCTGAAGGTAAATGTTTCTTCTTGGCCAAAAATGTTCCTTGAAAAACTAGTAAAGTGTAAGGAATAATAAGTTAAGATGCCCTTAATCTTCAGAATGCAGGGGTTTTATCTTTTCGGATGAAACAAAACACATCAGAGATTTGGAGTTGTCAGCTCTCCCTTCCAGGAGCACAACCTAGAGTTGTAGAACCCTGTTGACGGGAATGTGCTTTTGCCTTACAAATGCATTAGCTTTTTAAGTATATAAATTTGTAAACTAAATTAATTTATATAGAAATTTAATATAAACTAATTACATACTTATATGCAGAGGCACACACAAGTGTGTCAGGCCAGCTTGTTTCTGTGTTATGTGCTTGCCCACATGATGGATATTAATCCAGACTAGGACAGCTACAAATATAAAGAGAGTAGGGACTCAGAGGGAAACAGAATAGAAAGGCTAAATGATTTTTTAAACCTGTGTGACTGTAAATATAATGCCTAGAAAGAATGTGTAGTGAGATCTCATTAATATGTCTATAAAAGTTCTCTGAAGAATGGATGCAGCTATAGTTTTAAAATATGAATCATTAATTCTTTTGTAATACCCAGATGTAGTGTCATCTTTGTGTTTTTCACTTAGCTTGTTGGAAAATGTCCTGGTGTTATGGTGAAGGTCTTTCAGTAGCTGCAGATGCTCTTAAAATCTGCTGTTCAGAAGCTGAACTGAGATAAAGAAAAAGCGTCACGACACATTTATTTTGGCAGCCTTATCAAAGAGGGATGGCTGCATTTAGGCAGACAAGTGTATCAAAGTGGTGCATTTTCAAATGGCTGAGTTAGCTTTCCTAAAACTGTGTCCCTGTGATAGGCTCTACAGTGGTACTGGCAGGGTAGTGTAGTGTTAGAAAATGTTGTACCTCCCTCAAGACACAGCTTGAACTGAATGTAGTGAGAAATTATGATTCACTACATTTTTTGTGCTGCCTATATTAATTTCCCTGTAGCCATAACACATCTGTTCATAGTAAGGCTGATCCAATGCCCATCCAACTATAGTCCATTTACTTCAGCACGCAATGGATCCATTTTTTCCCCTATTTGGGGGAAGACTTAAAAATAAAAAATAAAAAAAGAAAAGACTAAAATCTAAGTGAAGGGCATGAGTCCAATTAGAACAATATAGAATCCTAAGATAACTGCAGGTTTTGAAAAGCAGTTCCCTTTTTTTTTCTACAATGATAATGGAGAATCCAGTCCTGCAAAGTAAGGAGTATTTCTTAGTTATATTTCTTTGTTTGCTTGTTTGTGTTTTCCAGTAGGATAATGAACACATTTTCAACACTATGTTATGCTCAAATAATTCAAAAAGACAACTTTAAATTTGTCATTTATCAGTGTGGTTAATTTTGAAGTCATTTATCTTTCAAGAAAGTATTTTAAAATACATAAATAAAATCTTCCTCAAAATTTGCTTTTCAGTATCTGAGAATTGGTGGGTTTTGTTTATTGCTTTACAAAATGAGATAAATAAATCTCTAAGTGTCATATGGAAGACAGTGGGTGAAGCAAAACGAATACCCACTGACCACTTGTCTCTTCCACTGAAATGGAACAGCAGTGGAGTTAGGAGTACCTCAGTGATTAGTCTGCTTTTTTCCTGCAAAATGGTTTCTTGTAATTGATTTAGTCAGTATTTCCTGCTGACCCAGTGAGGCTGGTTTCTTACTGCCACTACAAACATGCAGGAAAGAAAATAATATGGATGGAAAGAACATGAGAGTCTGGGAATGAAAATTAGATAGACTGGAACAGTTTGGATATTTCCTGTATTATGGAATTCAGGTGCAAGTCTAACTGAAGAGTTGGTTTTAAGCTGCTGAGAGTCATGACATGATACATATTGTATGCAGTCTTATGATTTACAGGCACTGATATGTGTTCCTTAAAAACAATACTGCAGATTTCTTGGTTAAAGCATTTCTTAACTAATAGAATAGAATACTGCCTTTCCTCAATTTTCATCCTGAGAACATAATCAATTTTCATATCCTTACCACATATATTGCTCTACTTTCATACAAAAGGTCTTCTCTACATGAACACCCAGGTTTATAGAGCAAAAGAGGTGGGAAGGACTGATGAACTGATAAACCACCAGCATTGTTTCCTTCTCATCCTTTAGCATCCACTAATACACCTGTGCCACCAGGCCACAGGCTCTAAGCTTAGATACAACATACAGCTTATTTTGGGATAAAGCCCCAAAGATGCTGTAGGTAGGTACATAAGTCCTAGCCCTGCATTCTTGGTCTCAGTCAAGGACCTTTCTCCAATGTAAGTGAATGGAGGAGGGCTGGCAGGCGCTGGTTACCCTCCTGCTTCTCCTGCCATTAGACTGTATGGTACCTGCTGCTTCTGGCCTCACCCCAAGTCCCCACTAACCCTCATCCCTCTCCTTTCCAATCCACAGTTTGTTAAACTCTACTCATGAAACATAGATTCAGAAGCAGCCCTATTGGTAGCAGAGTCAGTACTCAGTGCCACTGAGTCACCACTACCTCTTTCCTGGGATCTTAGGCCAGTAATAACAGCATGCTACCCCGTGTATTGGACTGATGGACAGGAACAGTTTGACCTACATGATTTGTAAGATTCAGTGCACACACCTCAACACAAAGCCCAGACAAACTTTATTAGTTAAAAATGACTACTGTACATGGAAAACCTACCAACACTCAAATATTTTTAACACTATGCAAGTATCTTCTATCCCCAACAGAGTTAAACAGGAATTACATTTGAAAAAGCACTGACAATTACAACTTCTTGTGTCTTTCCTTTGCCTCATTATTAATAACATCAAGTTCTGCTCCCATTCTTGTCTTCACAATTTCTCTTACCGGTAAACTTCAATATTTTAAAAGCAAACCTACAAGAAGGTTATACCAAAAGCAGTCTTATAAGGTACATTGAAGGCTCCGAGGGTTGCACTTATAATTGTTTATTCCATCTGAGAAAGAGACATCAAATGTGTGAGTTTTCATATTAATGGTTTATTGCATTTTCAATCTCTAAATAGCTTAAGGCTCACCAATTATACTGGTTCTGGGACTCTCTTAACAACAGTATGCATCAGGACATATTTCAGATGGTCAGCACAGAAGAACTAGGCCATGAACCTCTGGGGATTTAATCAAAAGGTTAGCATACCTAGCACACCATGATCACCAACACTGATGCTAATGAGACCTCATTTAAATAGTTTTCCAGAGAAGAAGAAAAGATTACCTTCTTTGGGGAAATTAAACTTATGCTGTTGTTTTTATCATGCATCTAGTAGAACACCATTTCCTCTATTTTATTTTCTTTACAGATTTTCTTCTTTAATCTGGCAAGGAAATTAGATTATTAGATTTATCTAAAATATGCTGCCATTAGCACAGTAAACAGTGCATTGATGAAAAAAAAAGTTATCCACAGCTAATGCTTTTTCTTTAGAATAACCTAATCCTCTATCATATTAATATTAGCTAATAAACTAAAACAATAGAAACATAGAATAGTTTGGGTTGGAAGGGACCTTAAAGATCATCCAGTTCCAATGCCCCTGCCATGGGTGGGGACACCTCCCACCAGACCAGGTTGCCCAAAGCCCCATCCAACCTGGCCTTGAACATTTCCAGGGATGGGGCATCCACAGCTTCTCCTTGCCACCCTCAGAGTAAAAAAATTCTTTCTTGTATCTAATCTAAATCTCCTCTCTTTTAGTTTAAAACCATTACCCCTTGTCCTAGGTAAGACTCCCTGATAACAGAGTCTCTCCCCATCTTTCCTGTAGGCCCCCTTTAAGTACTGGAAAGCTGCTATAAGGTCTCCCTGGAGTATTCTCCTCTCTAGGCTGAACAACCCCAACTCTCTCAGCCTGTTTTCATAGGGAAGGTACTCCTGATCATCTTTGTGGCTCACTTTTCTGGGCTCACTCTAACAGGTCCATGGTTTTCTTATGCTGGGGGCCCCAGAGCTGAACTCAGTACTGGACTAGGGTCTCACAAAAGCAGAGTGGAAGGGGAGAATGACCTCCTTTGAGCTGCTAGCTACACTTCTTTTGATGCAGAGCAGGATGCAGTTGGCTTTCTGGGCAGAAAGCACACATTGCTTGCTTATGTTGAGTTTTTCATCAGTCAGCACCCCCAAGTCATTCCCTTCAGAGCTGCTCTCAATCCATTCTCCACCCAGACTGTATTTGGGTTTGGAATTGCCCTGACCTAGATGCAGGACCTTGCACTTGGCCCTGTTGAATTTCATGAGTTTTGCACAGGCCCACCTCTCAAGACTCTCTGGGTCCCTTTGGATGGCATCCCTTCCCTCCAGCATGTCAACCATACCACACAGCTTGGTGTCATTCGCAAACTTGCTGAGAGTGCTCTCAATCCCACTCTTTTCTAAAACAATGAATTCCTTGATGAAGAACATTCAGAGAATAAAATCAGTAAAGACTGAAGTATATTATCTATGATGATAACATTCTATAATATCAATGTTTTTAAATGAAAGGACTGAATTCTATTTTTTTTTTTTAAAAAAAAAAAAAAACAACAGGAACATTAAACATGTATTAAATTAATATTATTTGGTGCATAAAATATTAACATATTAAGTCTTTATTAGTCTTTGTTTTAAAGACCACAAATAGATCTACCACATAAATGGTCTTTAAAATAAGCCCACTGAAGATGATCCTTCATTGCTTTAAGCGTAGATAGGTCTTTTAGCAAAACCTAATGCTGAAAAAAAATATTAGGCCAGGGTGTCTTTAATACCTACATAATCTGAGAATGATTTTCTATATCTGTTCTTTCTAATTTAACGTACCTCTGCCCAATAGAAATACCAACTTTCAATACTTTCAATGTCATCTAATTCTTATGTGGCTTAAGAAAGAAATGCAGAGAAGCTAGACACAATATTTAAACAGAATAAAAAAAAAAAAGGGGGGGGGGGGGAATAAAATAAAATAAAAAATAGCACAGAAAACAAGCAGTAAGCAGTAGCTTCCTGCAAAGACTTTGTGTCATTCTGAAATTCTTTTTATTTGCAATTTATCCTTCCACGTATGGCATAAATCAGAAGGGATTTGAAACAATTAAATTTGCCTTAAAGAATGATCATCTAATGAAAGCCTGGGAGTATACTACTAAAATAGTAGAAATTAACTGTATCACTATACTCTAACTACATTTCACAGCTTTATGTTCCCCAAAGGTACCTGATATATGCGTTGTATTCAGTCACTTTCTGATTTATAGATAGAAATTCCTCATGCCTACTAAATCAAGCATAATACCTTTTTGTTCTACATTGTATGGCTCTCTGTGATATGATGGAAAATTCTAATTCACTGAAGACTTTTTACTGTAACACCTGATATATATCAAAAACCTCTTTCAAATATAACCTATTCAGGATATTCTGAATTTTATATGGTAGCTCTGTATCATTCATTTTCTAAATGACCTCCCTAGAGATTTTCATTGTATTCAGGTGAGTGGAGTATTAAAGGTATTGTATTGTTAGCTACAACTTAAAAGTAAGAATGGAAAGATTTCTCAATAATATTCTTGAGGCTTTCTTTTATTTTTCAGTTGAAAATCTAGAGCACTAAATCCTGGGCTATAATTTTAAACATCTTTAGGAAATGTTTATTTGTTTGAAATGCCAATAGATGAAGCATTATTTTGGCAAAGGTAATTACACATGATTCAAGCCTTATTAAAGACCCCCTTTGGCACTGGTAAATTTATTCAGATCGGGCCTGTTGATTTTTGCCAAGTGCTGTCTTGAATTATTCCATACTAAAATGTTGCATACACATTACTAAAAGCTATAGTCCCATTTACGTTGATTATTTTAACCTATAGAGTTACAAATCAATTCATAATTTTTTATGAAGATGTGGTTCAGTTCACAGTGGCCAGCAATTCAGAGGGTATTGCTTTTGATTATGAGTCCTTTATTCAGTACTGCTTAAAGCAAGGATTAAGCCTTGTAGTGATTTATATGGATCCATGCCTGGAATTTCATCTACTTGTGAATCTGACCTCTGCCTAACTCCACCCACCTTCTTCAAATATATTCTATAGGGAAAATAGTGGAAATAGGCCTAGCTGGATTTTAATCGTTAGAAATTCCACTGAGATAGATGTGTAAATATGACTAACTAATTGCTCGATTACAGCAGCGAACATCTCATTACTCTGCAGCTACCAGTTATGTACAACCTCTAAGAGCAGAGAGAATTGATTGTCCAGCAAACTGTTTAAATTATACAGTAAACTCTGTAACATTTTTGCATGAGATTAAATAAGGTTTCTCACTCCTAAAATAAATATTTTTGTTTGGAAAAAATATATATATATATATAGAAGGAAAATTATAAATGCCTAGATAATCTCTATAGAGGCCAAATAAGGTTTTAAAGTAGTTCATTTTCACACATTCTCTTTGTTACAAGATAGGTACATACATTATTGGTCCAAAACACTAAACAAATGGAGTAGTGGATTAAAGCATGTTGAATTTTGGGGATGACTGCATTACAGAAATACTTTTCTATTGATGAACTCTAAAAATAAACAGAAATCAATGATGAAACAAGTATTGTTTCTTCGTGTGTCAGATTTAATGGATTTACATTTTAAGTATTGAAGCTGTTACTGTAGATGGAAAAAAAAAATCTGTCTATATTAAAAATATGAGGCATGCTTTTCCTAGATAATCAAATAAAGTGATAAGACAGATCTATTAAATTTCCCACATAAACATTGTTTGAAATGCAGAGAGTAGAAAATTTCATGATATTGCTACCATACCTCAGAATGAATCGATACAAATCAAGAATAAGTTTCTCAAGTGAAACAAATATCAGGAAACATCCTAGGTCCTTACTGACTTCAGCAGCCTACCAGCAATCTAATGATGATATACATTTTATACAGTATCAAGTCACATAGCAAGGTATGCATTAAAAAGCTGTTCGTTCTGTCTCTAGAATACAGTGTCTTGGGTTCTAATTAAATAAGACTGAATTCTACATGGAATGAACTATAAGGGTTCATAAGAAGGTTGTGTTTCACAATTTAATTCAACCATAGTTGTTTCCATTTTTTCTTGAATTAATGATACATGTAATTCCAACTGAATAGGAAAGAGCCTTTCATATTCATAGCCATAAAGGAAACTCAAATGACTGTTACAAATATTGCGTCTTGGAGAGTAAATATAATCAAAATGAAAGGATAATATTTATGAAAGGTACTTTACATTTTAATAAATTACAGGCAGTTCTCTTATAAAGCATGGTTAAGTAATGAAAACAGAATAAATGCTCAGCAGCATGATGTACTGAAAATCATGAGGCTTCCCTAACATTGTTATGCACTTCAGCCCTTACTAGTAAACCTCTGTTGAAAAGTAAGGGAAGAGGGCCAGAGGGGTCTTCTGTACAGAACATAAACCATAATAATCAGATATTTTGAAGTCAATAAAATGCTAACATGATATGTTAAGTAGCAAAGGAAAAAGAAGTGAATGCAGTACTTGCTTCAGAGGTAGGATAATGCATCAAAACAGTATGAATATTTTACATTGAAGGGCAAAAGCAGTCTTTATTTGTCTGCATTTCTAAATGAACAAAACATCTGTGATTGCAGCCCTCCTGTGAATATTTGAATGCCAACTAAATTCGACAGAGAGGAGAAAGATCTTATCTGTTCTCCAAAAGGCAGGTCTTATTCTGCTTTGACTGCTTGACAAATCAACAGACATGTAACTGCAGACTGACTATAGCATGGGCTGACTCCTGGCCAGCCAACACCTCCAAAACAGTAAGTAGGAGTTATGAGAGAGAGAGAGAATATTATGATGTGCAAGGAAGACTATTGGAGAACTGATGACTGCATTACACACTGGTAAGCATAGAGATCAGGAGCAGCACCAAATTGTGGCAATGTGGCTGAGAGAGGAGGCAAGAAACAACTTGGGAAAATAGGCTTCATTGATCTGGATGTTCAGGAAACCATTTGTTTTCATGCTGGGTGCTGTACTAGTCATGTATTATTCATTGCCAATGACACTGGGTAATTATTGCATAATTTGAAAGAAAACTAAAATTGCCATCATTCTAAGGGAAATAACTTTTCCCATTGTCAATTTTAGGAACTTAAATATACATATTATTTCCAGAAGCACTATGTTACTCTGTGAAATTCATGCTGCAAAGCAGGTAAACAGACAAAATATCAGGAACTGATCTCATAATAATAATTGATGGTTTGCTGTCATTAGAGAAACAGTTTCTGTAAAGTACTGTTTCTTACTGTGAAGTACATCTAGCTGAAATACCTTCAGTAAATAAAACCATTTTACCACAGCACAGCAGTATTTATGTAGAAAGCTCTCTCACTTGAAAGCACTAGAGATTCAACAGTCCACACATATGCTTTTTATTTAATCACAGGGACTATCGTAGAGTTTCCTCACCTTGTTGACATATTTACAAACTTTGGCAGGCCTATCAAAAAATTTTGGCTCATTCCACAAGATTTTTCTAGCTGAAGGATGAAAGGTGTTGATGTGATTGTCATTACTGTTATCCTTGTTACTGGTCAAGCTCTCTGCTAAATCCAGAAACACTGAAAATCTCTGTATGAACAGGTTTCTAAAATACATTGACTTCAGAACTGAGTCAGTAATGGCAGTGTGGAAAGTCAAGGTAAGCAAACACATCACTTGTCCTAAATAGGCATCACTACCCTAACATATTGTAGCCAACACACATGCTCTACCCACAACAGAAACCATCTGTCAGGATGGCCTAGTGCCTGCACACTGCTGATAAGATCTTTGTCCCTACAGTATGGGTGCCAACAACAATAGACTTACTCAGGGAACCAGCGTAACCCTGCGAATAACCTCTCATCATGTAGGAAGTCCTACTCTCTGTTAGCCTTGAAGTATTGGTACCACATGCAACTTTTCAGTTGTTAACAGCTGCTAATTAGCAGTAGTTATATTCCTAATTTCATTTTTCAGATTGCATCTTGTCTAACCACTCAGCATGGTCAGAAATAGAACTGCTAGGAATAATATAAAATTGTAAGATCTCTGGAGCAGAAATTGCCCTTTTAAGAGCATCATATTGCAGTTGGCTCAAACTAAGTTTTTGGGTGTTACTGTAAAATGAACTAATCACATGATTTTCTTGTGAAAAGGACTCCTTGAATAAGAACTTCAAAAAACTATGAAAAATATATTAGTAATGAAAAGTTGTCAGTTTGGGTTTTTATATTACCTTGGTCTGAGAAGGAGCAAGAGCCAATAAAGGAAATAAAACCTGGCAACAGGAACCTAGACTTCAAAGCTTCAATTCCAGATAAAAGCCTGATGCAAAAACAAAGTCAGTTGCACAGTGAAGAAGCTGCATCCTTTTTATGAAGACAGAAAATCCTACAACCTACATGATTGCCTTGAGTGCATGTCTGTCTGATGCTGGATTTCTGTGGTAGATTTGCTTTTAGAGCCTCTTTGAAGGTCCCAGCATCAAATGCACATATATGATTCTCATTTATAGTCCTATTTACATTTCAGCACCTTGTTTCTCACTTTATACATCAGAGATGAAGACTAGATAAGCAAGGTCAAAGAAGAGGCAGAGAGTCTGCAACTTGACTTAGGTAAAATTGCTTCTTTTACAGAAATACAGGAAGAAAATTCTTCATGCCTTCTCTTAGTATAAGTTCAGAGTTCAGTCATGTTCTCTGCTCATTGGAGTTTTGTTTGTTTGTTTGTTTTTCAGTTTCTTTATTAATGGTCATACTTGGGTCCTACTTCCTCTCCATTGGAGTAAAGCTTATATTCTGAGGATCTGTAATTCTTAAAATTCTTCCCAGACTCTGATGTGTAGTTATGTACTTGTATGTATTTCTCTTTCTGTGTTATTCATTAGTATAGTATCAATGACTTCTAAAATTTATCCTGTGGCATTTAAAAATAACATATTTTTCATCACTAAGATGCTGTAGTTAAACATAATTTGCTTGCTTACTGTTTTTTGTTTAGATTAAAAAGAAAAATCCGTACTTATCGTGCAATTAGTCCACATAATTGGAAAATGCATTTGAACAATGAAGGAGGTTCTAGGCAATGTATATAGCTCTTCCTACATTGTATAATAGTAGGGCCAACAGTAAAATAAGATTGTATTTATTTAATCAACCATGTTCCTAAGTGCAGCAGCAAGGGGAAATTATCATGTTTTAAAAGTTACACATGTTCTTCGCAGGAACTTATATGATAAATTTAAGATGTTCCCAGACAATGTCCCTCTCCCTGTCTATCTGATTTTTCTACTTCACACAAGAAAACAAAGGAAATAGAGTGAAAATTAACCAGAGAGACAGTGAGCAAGATTGTGCTGGGCTGAAGATCTTGAACCAGTCCTTTCCTATGCTGCCATATGGCATCACTGCTCCTAGCTGAGATAACAGCAGGCTTTGGGGTCAGGAGAATTTTTGAGTTTATAATAAAACAGATAATCATGTGGAAAAGTATGTTATTCTGTGATAGCTTTATAGCAGTCTGGATCTCCATTAGATGATAATACAGCTGATCAAGTCTGACTCCCATAGGATAAAGGGATGGGAAATCTGGCTCTAACACAAAATGCATTAAATGACATTATCTGTAATAAGCAGGAAAAGCAGAGCTTAAACAGGTGTTTAGTAAACTCAGGAAGGTGTATAGCAAAATCTGTTTTTCCATACACATGAATCAATTTTAGCAAATTGGCTAATAATCCTTTGTCAACTTGATTCTCCTTCTATCCAACTTTTCAGATAATATGAAGTCAAATAAAAACTTCCTAGTTTTATATGCCCTGCTCTGGCATATGGAGAGACTTTCATTCTTACAATTAAATCAGCTGTATATTCATCAAACCCAATTTCTGCAAAATTGATACAGATTCGAAGAGTGGAACTAGAATCTTAGTGTATTTGAGAAGCCTAGGCTTAAAGATGTACAGTGTATGGATTAGAATTCAAGTGAAACACTCCACTCGTGAAACACAAAATGTCTAGAAGGTAAGAGCTGCATAATAAATACATTTAGAGCCATTTGAAAAGGCGGAATGAAATCAGATTCCTATTTAACAGTAGACTCTCCCAAGAGCTTTGAGCAGTACTCCATTACTCATTTACAAAAGCAATGAAAACATTAATTGACCTCTTGATTACTATTTAAATAATAAATACCACAGTGGATTAATGTACTGGCCTTTTACCTCAAAGACATAGTTTAAAACTGACTTGACAAAAAAATCAATTTAATTACATGATACTAAAATTACAAGTGCCAGTAGGTGAGAGTTTCCATACACACAAGGCCACACATCACATAATCATGCCAAACTGGAATTTATTCAGTGCTTTCTCTATTTTTTTTAATGAATGCATGTGTGGTGTGTGTTGAAAAAAAACAGGCTGCCACCTGCCACAGAAATATCCCACACAGCAGCTCCCATCCTTGTGAACTAAAATATTTGGTTTAAATGTAAGAAACCTGAAAACTGACACAGTTCCATTATCACACTCAGCTAATGAAAACAGATGCATTCTGGAAAGAAACTTGAAATGTTTTCTAGGAAGTGTTTATTTTGTAGAATCGTTGCACACATAGATTTGTGAAACTCAGATTTTATTTTTTTGGAAGATCTTTAAATGCAAACTTGACATTGGCCAACTCAACAGTGTCTGGATGTAGATGTTTATATTATATTAAATTAGTGCACGGGTTTCATTATGACTTTGACAGCTGGGAAATATCATAAACTGCTCTTAGTAGACTTCTGCCCTAAGGAGTGGAAATCTCATGAGGTCATCTATTCCTCTGAGTTTTCTTTTATCTTAGTTTGAAACTCTGTGAAAACAGCTGGCCAAAATAGAACAGGAGAAGTGTCTGCATCCACATTTGGATAGGTCCCAGAACAAAAATCTTTAGAGGCAGCTCTGACTGTTCTGATGAAAGCTTTTAGATGCACACTATGTTTTAGGAAAATTAGATCTGAACCCCCATACTGTGATTATCATTCTTTTTTTTTTTGGCTTGTAATAGGTAACTGAAAGTAGTTTCCCCCAGTACGTTCACTAAATGTGTGGGAGAGATAGTTCTGGTTGTGGTTGTACTCATCTGAGGATTTGATTGCAAGCATTGTAGAATATATTCAGACTATAATTCTGAAACATATTTGTTAAACTTTGCTTAGATTTATCAAAAACCAAACTGCTTGCTGAAAGGACAAACTCTGCTTTCATTTATACATACTTATTTTTGATGAGTATGATTATGCCTTTACTTTGGCTGACACTTTCTTGCAGCATTGTTTTTAACAAGATTGTGTTTTGTGCTATTTTTGATAGAAACTGTCTCCTGAATAAATCTTTGACTTCTCATTGAAAATATGAAAACTTTAGTCCAAAAATTTATTTTGACTGTTTAATATAATTTACAATCAGAATCTTCCATATATAGTGCTTTTTTTTTTTCTTTTTTTTTTTTTTAAATGTTGGAAAGTTAGCAGCAAATCAGGTCTAAGTGTGCAGTTTAATGATACACACAAATTGATTTTTTTTTCTTAAACATTATTTTTATAATTACACAAGTATAAAAGAGGGAAAAAAAGAGCCTACTAAATAATCTGTATATCCAATACAAATACTGAATAAAATTATGTTGCTGAAGTTTTTCCTTAATTGTAGTGAGCACAGTATTTCACCACCCCATTTTTTTTTATTATTTTAATTCAGCGATCTGTTGTAAGTTGATAATGCTAAATGAAGAACGATACTGAGAACTGTAGCTATTGACCAAAAAATTCTTAAAGAGGAATAATTTAACAAATCATTGGTGTGATTAAAGCTGTTTGCATAAGTGATTGATAGCAACTATTATCTTCTATGGAAGAACTGTAGACTAATCAAAGTAATCAAAAGAACTTGAGGATGAATTTGTGACATACTTCTTAGTGATGGCTATCATCCATCATTGCTTTTCATTTCTGGGTATCTTCAGGACTGGGGATTCTGAGACATCAGCTGAAACTGAAGTGTAATGGCAGGTTGCAGGAAGACTAAAGGCATACATTGTCTACTTTTTATGTTTTGTTTTATTTTCTCAATTTTTCAATAATTGGAGGTTCAATTATTTTTACTAAAGGTCACTCCTATTGATGAAGTCTGTGTAGAAGAACAAACCTTTTTTGAAAAAGAAATTCTCATGATAAACAAATTTCTATTTTGCAACAACTGTACAGATTTTCATAATTTGCATTTGCAGGAATTTCTCTAGCACATTGATACTGTTATTTTTTCTTATTTTATTTTTATTTTTGGTCTCTGTATATGTTCTAAACTTTTTGATTCATATAAAAATGTCAGTGAGATTCTGTTAAAATTCAAAATCCAACTAATTGTTGTAGAAAAAAAAAAAAAAAAAAAAAAAAGATTACTTCAGTTTGACCAATCTCTGCTATGTTGGTCACTCTACCATCTTTGTGTGGTAAACGTACAAATTTTGGCCATTATTAAAAATCTTGTTAAAAAATACAAGAATTACAAATTTTCACAATCAACAATGTGGTTCTGGCAACTGGAAATGTCTTGTGGCAAAGAGACCATATGGTAATTCCCTTTGTAATCATTTTTCCTTCTCCCACTGCTGTTCATACTTGTCTAAAAGATTGGAAATTCTGTAGAAAAAGAATCATAACTTTGTTCATTGCATAAAACACTTACGAAAGCCTTCTATGGCACCATTTATAATTTCCTCTTCAGGCTTCAAAAGTTTTGCTAAGTGTCTTGGACAGCTTTGGACTCCTGAAAAACTGCAGTTTTTCTGTGGTGTTTCATTCTACAAAAAGCTCATTCAGAAAAAGCTTTTTTATGTCCATGGAAATGATGCATTCTTGTGAGTCATTTATTTAATTAAAGGTAAACAAAAAGAGGCCTGTTTTGAAAAGATGGATCTCACAGTTTGGGAATATTACTGCTTCTTTTGCATAAGCTGCTCTTAGATGGAAAAACTCAGTTATTTTTTTTTATTAAATATTGACACTAACCTACTTTATGCTTCATCACAAATGCTGTTCTGTATGTCATAGCTGTTTGTTCACTGTTGTATACTTCAGTTTAACCCAAAACCATAATCTAGCCACAAAAGTTACACCTGCTCTATAATAAAAGTGAATAATCATTTAACTCTACTCATGCAAATGACATACAGCTACAATGTATAAATGAGTGTAAAAATACTGTATTTTAATTTTATTCAATTGATACTTCTTACCATTAGTCAAGAGGCAGATGCCCTGTAATTTGAAAGGATAACGGACACACTCCACCCTAACAAGCCCAAGAAATCATAGCCATACTGTAATTGCAGTTTGTGTAAGTGCATGAGTGTATGAACAGTCATAATTTATGTATAAATTGATTTTGAGTTCTGTGTTCTGTGTTTTTGAAGTTATGAGCATTTGACTAGTCAGAAAATTTGACAACTGAAGCCCCAGTTCACTGAGACACTAATTCCTATGTACAACTTCAATTGTGCAAATACACGGAGACCATTTACATGGAGAAGTAAGTATCTTGCTCATTTGGAAAGAGATTTCTGGGCTTGACTGAAAATGTACTGATAATTTATCTGTTGATACCAGACATGTTTCTCTCAGACCCAGAGTCATTTGGAAAACCAAAAAAATTACATGACAAATTCCTGTCTAGATGCTGTTTAGGTTGCACTTACTAGGTCTCATATCAACAGTAACTACTACTTAAATAAGACTAGTCATGTTTTTCCAGACTTTCATGCATTTCACAACCTATGAGAAATAATTATAACAATGCAAGTGTTAATTTTTGACAGGGGCTATGAAGCTCATCATCTATAGAAAAGCAGTATTCTTCAGAAGTGGTTGGTAATCAGCATGACACATTTTAAAAACAATATAATGTGTTTTGGCAGGACATAAATGAATAGCAATCCAAAACAGTGCTGTTCTATTTGATCTCATGGCAGATGATTCAGTGTTGTGGCTTAAAGATCATACAGGTGTTCATTTTTGGTCATTTGGTGTTGGGACACGCATCATATTATTAGTGGGCTAGAATTTTCACAGCTTTATTTGAAATGTTAAGTATAGTTAGGAGATTAAAACAGGACTACACCTTTATTAAAGAAAAACAAAATATTTAGGTCAGTTGGCCTACTGGATAAAAATTGACTTTTTGGGAAAATAATGTTGTATTTCTGGAGCATGGTTCAGAATCAAATGGCAACAACTTAATTATAAACAATTTTTAATTCTCAGCTACTCCAGTTTGGAAATCAGTGCATATTATCAAAACACTTTTTATGGGATAATCATGGGAACATCAGTCTCCATATAGAAATGCTAAGAAGAGAAAGTGTAAGCTGAATTAATTTTGCCATAAATATAAAAGCAGAGATCATAACAGGATAGACTATACAATATTCCTAGTGCTGCAGCCTGTCTAGCACCTCTGGGGCTAGTATTAGTAATTTTGTATTAGTAATTCCTATCATTTCAAATTGTGTTCTAAAGTTCTTCAGGCAAAATTATAGGGTTTTGCTTGAAGATTGTGATTTTCAGTCATCAGCATTCTTTTTTTTTTTTTTTTTTTTTTTTTTCTTGACAGATCTGCGTATATTCTTACATTCTTATTGGCACAATAGGAACAACAAGAAAAATATCTGAAAAACTGGATTATTTTGCTGTTAACACTTCTCTTGGAAATTAGAAATGTTAAGTACTCAGACTACTGAAGTCAATGCGTTTTTTCCATTGATTTTGATGAGTGTAGGGTCCCAGTCCTTATTCTAAATTTCCATGTTCAAGCTATAGAACGATCCACTCCATATGCCTGATCATAATTTTATATTAGAAAATATAGTTATGTTCCCATAAAAAGCTTATCAGTATTATTGATACCAGTCTCCGAGTCATGGCTTTAATAGAGAGATGGGTGGAAAAAATGTCTCCAGTTTAAAAGCTTATTTCAGAATTTGAAACAGATAGAAAGCCTGATAAACTGTCCTTATTTGTAGCCATTCACTCTGCCTATGATATATTTTCTGTAGAACAGCATTCTGTATGCAAGCTTACAGGATGGAATGAGTCCTAGATTTTGCTTTTTTAAATGCTTATTTTATCAGAAGATACTGAAAAAATTGATGCAGGAAAGTGCTAAACAGGCTGTTCTGTGTCCCTCACTGAAAGACTAATCATAAGGTTATTTTAACTTAAGTATTAGAAACAAGATAAAGGAGAAATTTTGTCCAAATGTGTTACCATCCTTAATCCATGGCTCCTGATCTAGAAGAAGGCATATGGAGGAACAGTGAATGTCAGTTAAAACCAGGCATTTGACTGAGGAAAAAGCAACACATTTGGATATAACGGCTAAGGAAGAAGTGAATTCTTCATCTTTCATTGTCTTCAAATGCTTGAAACATGAGGCCATGGCAGTGTGGTTCATTCGGTGATGCCATTTATCAAACAGATATCGTAGAAAAGGCCTAAAATTATATGGCGTTTCTTATACTTCAAGTAAATTAGATGATTTCACAGTCCTCAGGCTTAAAATCCAGTTAGCATTCCGGTGTTCCAGGTAAGTTTAAGTGACCTAGGCTTGCATCAGGACATTTGACTGGGGTCAGACATGATGTCCCTGACCATGCACAAAGCAACTAGACACTAGCAAGTGATCATGGCACAGTCTGTGAGCTCATGTTCCCCTGGGATCACATGTGCTTAGCTTCGCCACAGCTAGTCTGCACCTGGCTTGTACATTCCTACAAAATCCATGAAGACATACTGCTGAAGAGGCAGGAGTATTTGCTGAGGCAGCTATTTCTCAACACTTACATTAGTCTCATAATTTGCTAGTGGTGACAACTGAACCTACCTGAATTGGTCAGACTTGTTCATACATCCTCAGCTTGCAGTTGTGTTAGCTGAAGAAGTTGGCACCTTCAGTCTCACTTCTCTTTTCTTTGGTTTGCTTTGCTGGAGGTATGGAGGTATGGTCCCCAGCAAGCTGATGGCTCAGCTGCTCCTGCAAATGCTCCCAAATCAATCAGAGAGGGAGAAACACACAAGTCGCTGCTTAAACTCACATCATTCATTTTCACTGAAAGAGGTTATAGGGGACATGTAGAGATACCTGACTTCCAGCAGGGAGGCATTAGGCAGTGACAAGTGGATAAATCTTCTTCAGTTGGCACAGCTCCAGCTGGAAGAAGACTTGTGAATAAGCAAGCACTTAGTGCAAACTAGATGAAAATCATTATGTAAATTAAACTAGATGTCCCTCCTAAAACAAATTACTGAAACTTTTTACTCTATCATACTTTATCTTACCATGGTCTATTGTAGAGGTTTTGTGCACTCTAGAATATGTAAGCTACAGTATAGAACCATATACAATAATCCAAGATAATGAGATACCTATATGAGTGTAGGGTAATTTCAGTACACCATATTTACAAGTAAATGTGTTCAGGAATCAACTGAGTGGGAAATGTTCATTTCATGCTTCTAAAGACAGCAGTTCACAAGAGACAGCAAAATAGTCTGTGCACAATCATGGCCATATAGTACAAAAAAAGACACCTTTTTCCAGCTGTACTTAAGTTATTTTCATCCCAACTTTCCCAACATACTTCTCAGAATGAAAATGCTTGAAGTATCATCTATCTGAATGTGCCTGTGAACATAAATAGATATAGAAATGAATCTGCACTGTATACATGCACACTAATTTTCCCAGGTTAAAACTGTCACCCTTTAGGTGGACTAATGATTTGATTTCTCTCCTTGGCATTCTTTTTAAAGTTTGTCTTGTGTATGATAAAGATTCATTGGAATCTGGAATTCTATGTAATATAGCAAATTGTATTTAGGAATTGTTTCTGGTTTAAATTTACCATCAGCTTTATAATTTCTGAATTTTAAGGGAAATTCTAAGAAGCTTCTAATTCTGGAGTGATAAAATTTGAAACAGTTTTTTTTTAAGAAAAGTTTCAAAATAGATATTTTGAAATAAGAGCTAATAAGAAAAAAGAACTTTTACTTTTAGAAATCCAAATATAGCATACCACTTTAATATCAGTTTTCTCAGTTCTAATAAGCAGAAATATTAACAAATCTACTGCTAGCCCAATTTATGTTATTGTTTGATTGAGAGAAGAAGAGACATCTAGACAGAGATGTAAACTTTTGAAAAATATATTCATATGCCAGCATGAACCCAATTTACATCATGTGGCTTTGTCTGACAAAACTTTAGCTATTTGTTTTCCAGAATACATTCCCCGAGTGATAAAACTCTAGTTTTCTAGTTATACACACAGACTCCAGGGAGATGTTCTGCTCTTGAAAAGCAGCATACTAACAACATGGTTGTAACTGAGTGGTAACAAAGAGTGAAAGTTGTATATTGCAGGACATGCCATCATACATGGAGGTCGGCATGGCTGACCAGGGATCTTCTACTGGAGATTAGGCGAAAAAAGAAAGTGTACGGCTGCTGGAAGGAGGGTCAGGAGATGAGGAAGGAATACAGGGATGCTGTTTGTGTTTGTAGGGAGAAAATTCGTGTGGCCAAAGCCCAACTAGAGTTGAAGCTGGCCATGTCTGTGAGAGACAATAAAAAGGTTTTTTTTAGATATGTGAACAGAAAAAGGAGAACCAAAGAAAACATAGGTCTGCTACTTGATGGGGAAGGTCAACTCAAAGGCAATGCTATAGGCAAAGCAGAGGCATTTAATGCCTTCTTCGCCCCTGTCTTCAATGCTGATTATGGGCTTCGGGACCCAGGGTGCCCTGAGCTGGAGGACTGTGACGGTGGGAATGACAAACTCCCAACCGACCCTGAACATGTGCAGGATTTGCTGCTCCACCTGGATCCCTACACGTCCATGGGTCCAGATGGGATTCATCCCAGGGTGCTTAAAGAGCTGGCTGACGTCATCACAGGACCTCTCTCAATTATTTTTCAACCATCTTGGGAATCTGGAGAGGTCCCGGTAGACTGGAAGCTGGCAAATGTTGTGCCAATTTTCGAGAAGGGTCAGAAAGAAGACCCTTGCAATTACAGGCCTGTCAGTCTCACATCAGTGCCTGGTAAAATTATGGAGAAGATGATTCTTGAGGCTGTTGAAGCGCACCTGGGGGACAATGCAGTCACTGATCCCAGCCAACATAGGTTCATGAAGGGTAGGTCCTGCTTAACAAATTTGATTTCCTTTTATGATAAGATCACCTGTTTAGTTGACCAAAGGAAACCAGCTGATGTGATCTTTTTGGACTTCAGCAAGGCTTTTGACAAGGTTTCCCATAGGATCCTACTGGAAAAATGTCCAGCACACAACTAGACAAAAACATCATATGATGGGTGAGCAATTGGCTGACGGGCAGGGCTCAAAGGGTTGTGGTAAATGAGGCCACATCAGGCTGGCGGATGGTCAGTAGTGGGGTCCCTCAAGGCTCCATTTTAGGGCCAGTCCTCTTCAATGTTTTTATAAATGATTTGGATATAGGACTAGAAGGTGTTTTGAGCAAATTTGCCGACGACACCAAACTTGGAGGAGTTGTGGACTCAGATGAGGGTGGAAAGGCCTTGCAGAGAGATCTGGACAGGTTGGAGAGCTGGGCGATCACCAACCACATGAAGTTTAACAAAAGCAAGTGCCGGGTCCTGCACCTGGGATGGGGCAACCCTGGCCATACCTACAGACTGGGCGATGAGATGCTGGAGAGCAGCCCCACAGAGAGGGATCTCGGGGTCATGGTTGACAGCAAGTTGTATATGAGCCAGCAGTGTGCCCTGGCAGCCAGGAGTGCCAACCGTATCCTGTGATGCATCAAGCACGGCATTGCTAGTCAGTCGAGGGAAGTGATTGTCCCGCTCTATTCTGTGCTGGTGTGGCCTCACCTTGAGTACTATGTGCAGTTCTGGGCACCACAGTACAAAAATGACATTGAACTGCATTAAACTGTTGGAGAGTGTCCAGAGGAGGGTGACAAAGATGGTGAAGGGCCTAGAGGGGAAGACTTATGAGGAGCGGCTGAGGTCACTGTTCAGCCTGGAGAAGAGGAGGCTGAGGGGGGACCTCATCACGGTCTACAACTTCCTGGTGAGGGGGAGTGGAGAGGCAGGAGACTTTTTCTCCATAAACACCAGTGATAGGACCTGTGGTAGGACCTGCGGGAACGGGGTTAAACTGAGGCAGGGGAAGTTTAGGCTCGACATCAGAAGGAGGGTCTTCACCGAGAGGGTGGTTGCACACTGGAACAGGCTCCCCAGTGAAGTAGTCACTTCACCGAGCCTGTCTGAATTCAAGAAGAGATTGGACTGTGCACTTACTTAGTCACATGGTCTAAACTTTTGGGTAGACCTGTGTGGTGCCAGGAGTTGAACTTGATGATCCTTATGGGTCCCTTTCAACTCGGGATATTCTATGATTCTATGATTCTATTCTATACAACATTCTTTGTTTTCATACACTATGTCTTCATTGTTCAGGTTTCCTTCTATCAGAGGTAAAATATTAAGTTATCAAGACATAATTTCAAAATCTTTTTGCTGTTTTAATGTTCTCAGTGCTAAAATGATTAAGCTGCTCTCATCTACTCCTTTTCATGAGAAAGATAATCTGAAATCCTTAAATGCGAAGTATTTTGCACACCTAAGCACTTCCTTAGATATCAAATTACAGTATATGCAATGAAATGTAGAGAAGTTGGGGGTGGGGGGGGATATCGGTGTGATACTGTAGCTGTATTCTTGAATATTATGTTTTTAAATTGTAAGACACAAAACCTAAATGCAACCTAAAAAAAATAAACATGAATTGGTTATATCACCAACTTCAATTTAGGAATATTGCATTTCATACAGAAGACAATTTTGAAATAACTGAAATACATACATTCTTGCATAAATATGCAAACAGCTTGAAAAATAAGTGTAGGTGGATTCTGTTTAATTTAAAATGCCTAAATAGTAACATATCTAAAAGTACCTGTTTAAGGAAAAACAGGATCATGCTGCTATCATCCTTTTTTTGGATACAGAATGGTTTTCCTGCTTTCTACTGATCTCCCTCTAGTGGAGACCCTTAAGTCGGCATGTGATGAAGCTCGCTTTTCTCCCCACAATTTTTCATGCAACTCAGACATGTAACACATGATGCATATGCCACAAACATCTGTTTTCAGTAATCAAGACGAATTCTGTCAGTTCCTGTAGGGAAAAGTAGTTTATGCAGTGTACACAGGGACCAGAATTGCAAAGCCTTGAAGCTCAAGGTCCCATTAGAGAATGGCTAGGAATATAATTTGTTTGCTAAACCCATTCCTTATGACTTGCAATTTTACTTTTTAAAAGAAATTGGATTAATGTATGGCTAAATTCTTCCCAGATATGGTAATAGTGCAGAAGGGAAAAGGCAAAATAGAGAAACAGGTGTTTACAGAGACTTCTTTATCCCTCGTCCTTCTGGGGTGAGCAGGCTCTCCAGGGGATAGGAAATAAAGTATGGCCTCACTTCCCCTAATCTCCACACCAGCCTGCACTCTGGATTTGGTATGCAGGAGGAGTACATTGCACCCCATAAATCAATGTCATGCCAAATATGCTCTTTGCATCACACCCATGTTTTGTGCCTCCAGACAAGTGGTGATCTCTAACACAGAATGTCATCCAGGTCCTGCTGCAGAGTGCTGTTATTCAGCTGCCTCAGTCTTTCTTTCCTTGGGTGGCAGCAAGTGGCATGACAAGCTGCTCGAAAAGCATGCACTGGTGGCTCACATATGTAAATAACAAGATTACTTGTGCACTTATGATATATGGCATCCTTATGCATACGCAGGCGAATTTGTATTATAGATACTGTGGATAAATACATGAAAGCCAGAAGTAAATACACATGTGAACTCAGTCACTCATGTATACCCCCAAATGCAAATTGGCGTTAATTTTAAAGAAGACAAAGTAGTTGCAAGATAACAGAAGGTTGTTCTTCTGGTATCAGTAGCATTAATCATATATTTCACTGTGAATACACCGTTAAAACATAACTTTGATTAATGATGGTGTCAGTATATTTAATCAAGTGCAAGCAACACAGCACTGGTTCTTTGTGATTATTTCTCCCCTTGACCTCATCTCGTTGACGAGCAATGTGAGTGGAATCAGTCTTAGTGAGGTGAGCCCAGCATGCAAGGAGGCTTCAGTGCCCATCTTTGCCCAGATGACTTCTAAGAACTTGAGAGGGAAAAAAAAGGGGAACAACTCTGAATATTTGAACCCACATCAAAAAATGCAGTGATTAATTATAGGTAATAAAATTGTATCTCTGGATCCCAACTATGAGTAGTTTCTTCCTGTCCTAAACCCTGCATTTGCATGTACTGAGGAACCGTTCCAGAGGGTTTCCAGTTTTTGTAGGCAAAGGTTAAGAAATGTTTACAGATGGAAAAAAAAAAAAAAAAGTTATTGATAAAAAAAAAAAAAGTTATTGATAGAGCTGGACGTAGACATTTGATATACTAGACTAATCCTGTACTAGATCTGCATGGTTGGACTGTAGCTCTAACTTTGGCAGGGTTTTGAGCTCCCTTTCACAATTGCCTTTTTTGTCAATACAATGGAGCCTCACAGCTCTCTGAGGGTGTGTTTCTACTAGCTGCATGTAACCGCTAGTGAACTGACACTAGCAGCAGAACAAAAACAAATGCAATGGTTTACAAGTGGAAAAAAAAAAAAAAAAATAAAAAAAAAAAAAAACACTCCAGCTAGCAAATCTCACAGGGGCAGAGGAAAAGGGGAAAGAATAATCAGAAAAAAACAATGGGAAGAAGGAAAGGAGATGAAGACAGACAAGTGAATTGCAGTGCTTATTGCTGCATGTAAAGGAGATTGAGATGAAAATCATGTACAGATCTATCTGAAAGCAGGGGGAGAAGTCTTTACTTGGAGAGCTTGTAAACCATTGCAGCAATCCCCAAACCACCTTTCCTTCCACTCTGTTCTGCTTGGTCTTGCTGCTGTATTGGCTTTTGTATACTTTCAGTAATTACTTTCTGGCAATTGCAAGGGGAAGTGTTCTAGAAAGCTGTGGGCATGGCATTATGTCAGCTAGCAGGAAGTAGCTGGAAGAATGTCACCTGCCTGTGGCAAAGATAACTAAGGTGCCTCCTAGGGCACTGTGCCAGCAACCTTCAAAAGCACCCCTTCGACTGCACCTTTAAACTAGGCAGCTTGCGCTGTTCACTGTGCCAAATACAAATTCTCCCAGTTTCTTTTTAGATAGCTTTTGAATTGTGGTAAAGCCAAAAAAAAAAAACAACAACAACAAAAAAAAAAAAAAAAAAAAAAAAACACTCTAGTAAGTGCTATTTTTTCCACTCACCACTAACACAAAAATGCTGAACAGCTTGAAGGCAGGGGGATGGGAAGGGAAGAAAGGGAAGAGGGATGAGTGAGGAGGAGTTTCATTGTGCTGAGACCAATTATAGAGGTCTCAGCCCCAAAAAAAAGACTCTTTCAGAAAGTCACAAACAAGTGAAAACAGAAGACTGTGATAAATCGTGGCACAGCTTTAACAGCCATGAATCTCTTGTTCCCCCCAAAGCTATAATAATAAGCAAATTGTAATGGGTCATATCCCTCTGAGGACTGTAAATTAAAGAAATATATGAATACTTCGCATCTTCACTGTGTTGGATTGTTTTACTATTAATGAATTATAAGTTTTTCAATTAAAAAAAAATAGCAAAAATATGCCACTTGTTTAAATGTACTCATCTTTCTGATACCCTAATATAGTACTGACAAAACATCCTTGTAGCTTGGTGTTGGAAACAAAACAACGCATCAGTTGGAAACAGGGCTTGTTGTGTTGATTATGAATTCATACACCTCCTTGAATTTTGAACCAGCACAGATTCACACCTCGTCCAGGTTTTCCCTTGTATTTGTCTGCATATTCATGCATCTTTATGCTCATTGAGCCTTACGTTTCTTTTGCCACCTTGAACGTGTTTGTTAAATATGTTCTTCATGTGGCATATCCTTCCTGAGTGTCTTCAAAAACCAACACATGCAAAGTGCTGTAGAACCTCCACTTTTTTTCAAGCACAAGAGAGAAACTAACCAGATGATAATCATTAGGATGCTGGAGCTGAAGGCATATGACATACATTTGTAAGCACAGCTTTCATTAAAAGTATTTAAATGTCTAGTTGGAGTGGATAAATCTGTCTTGAAGTTATTTGGTGATACCTATCATAGGCGATCACAACATACAAGTTACAGTCTGGTGTTTTCTTGTCCACATCTCAAGGCAGTTTTGGAAGACAGATTATGTCACCACTCCATTTCTGGTTGCCATTATTCATGCTTCTATTGAATTCCATCTATTTCTGTTCTCATCATTGTTCAAAAAATACTGAATTGTGCCACCACAGTTGGGAATCAGTAAGGAGGAGTGTGCCAGTTCTAAAAAAGGAAAGCTTTTTGCTTTCACAAAAAGGCATTGTTAATTAGTGCTGCACAAGAAGGGAAATGACAAAACTCCATACTTTTTCATTTAAATGTTTGTAAAATTGATTTTGTTTAAATTTCACTGAGTGTAGCAGGAAATGTTAAAGCTGAAAGCGACCAGACAGAACATAATAATATCCTTTGAGGTGGCAGTGAAAGAGGGAAAGGGCCTGAGGGGTATATTTTCATTATTTATACTCTTTCCATTAGAATATTATGTTTTTTTGTTTGGTTGGTTGGTTGTGTTTTTTTTTTTTACAATCTTTAAAACTATTGATTTGACAACCCTAAAGATAGAATTATTCTTTATATAGAGAGCTAATATAACGTCAGCACAGTACCAAAATTTCTGTTCCCTGCCAATATGGGGACAAAGGCAACTATTAAGGACCCAGACCAACATCTATGGAAGATGCATCCTTGCATTCATTTAGCTCACTATTTCAGATGACCCTTACACCAACATACATCTCACCTAATTTTTTTGTATTTAATTTGAGGCACCCAATTCAGTTATCCTGTGCAGGTGATAGCTGAGAGATCTTTCTAGAGCATAGGTGAAATCTGAAATGGATTCTTCACTGGCAGTAGAAAAACAGTAGGATGCTTACACTACCAACTTAGATTCTTCAGTTATATGTCCAAAATTAGGTGGATGAACCTAGATCTTAACACTTCCATACAAGGAATTAGTGCTGAGTAGCAAGTATACTTTTAATTCACATGCTAGTTCACAGTGCATTCATTTCCTCATATAGACAAGATATAACTCAAAAATGGGACTGTTGTTTATTAGGATGGATTAGGAAGATTCTGTTGCAGCTATAAAAGATAATTTCTGGAAACTGTATTACTCTACTATCAAGTAATTCACGCTCTGTACACAAAAATAACATGCCTAAGTACAAGACTGTAGCTTTTTCTTCTATAGAAGCAGGGCTGCCTGTGTCAATAACATTAAGTTTGTATTTGACTAGTCCTAAGAATATTATTTATTTATTAGTGGAAATGATAATACTTATTTTGGCAACCAGTATTGACCAAATAAAACACAGATGTGTGAATAGAGCTATATTTGCATTTGTGTGGGGATCTACAATTTATAGTCACCTAGGGACTCCCTGTATCCACAGTGATCCACAGACATAGGCTCCACACTCAGCAAAGCCACAGAAGATTTTCTGTACAGACTTCAGCATCAGAGAGGGAAAATGTGGATGTAGCTTTCATATAATTAATTTCCCTTTCTCTGCCTCTTCACTTTTTCGCTTGATTCATGAGAATCCAAAACCAATCCCTTGTGGCCAACTAACTTTCCTTTTTGGGTCAGAATTTGTACTGCTAAAATAAAGATTACTTTTTCTCTTTTGAAACCAGGAAAATAGATTATTCCCTTAGCCTTTCCTATCCAAAGTGGCCTCTCTTCCATGAGGTAATCAAACATTTTGTCCTAAATCAAACCACCAACTTTATGACTGATGGTCTGTTTGGCATGAAATCTGTCCATACTCTTTATTAGTGAAGCTGTCTATATTCCGTCACAACCTAGAGGACTTCCAGGATAGCTCTAATTTATGTCCAGTTGCTATGTCTCAAGGGAAGCATTCTGGCAGCCAAGGAACATGACCTTGCTTCAGCCACGTTCATTCTGTTTTCATCAAATATTTACTTCTGCTACACTACAGCAGGGCCTGCAACTACACATGACATAAAGTCGCCTTTAGAAATGTCAGGCTACTTGGTGATTTTGACACCTATCACATCATTTGGTGTTTGTTTGCTCCAGATAAAAGCCATCTTGGTGCCACAAGAGCATTTCAGAGCAAACTCAACTGGGTTTGTAGTTCAAGACTTTTTATCCCACATGAGGGCTAGAGAATAAATATTTTCCACCTGTTCTGTAAGTTCATCCTCAGCATTTGCACATGGATAACATACAAATTGCCTGCAAAATTCTAGGACAAATTGAATTATCTATTAGTAGTTTATTGCCTTAGATTGTTTCCACTTTTCTTCAAAATTTCTGTTTTGTTCTGTTTTGTTTGAGGTTATGATAAATTAAATGCTGGCATCACTAAGACCATTTCTACCTTAGCTATGTATGTTGGAATCATTCTTGAAAGTCAGTTGCATTCCATAAAAACAGGCTTGGTTCAAAATTCCCAGGGGAAAAAATCAAATGAGATCAATTGGCTTGGGCTTGAATAGATGCCATAAATTCTAGGGAAAGTCTAGTCCAGTAGTCTGAATGCATTAGAAATCTGTGAATATTGACTTATCACACTGAAGAATTTGGTTTAATTCCCTAGAAATTATTGAGCAAAATTGTATATTTGATTTTCTAGAGCAGGACTGAGTTAATGTTTTCCTATGAACTTTTGGGTCTCAGCAAATGTTTGTTGCCAAGCAAAACCCAATTGCCTGTAAAATGCCATGTATAGTTTATCCTTTTCCAACTATGTAAATCTGTATCCCGTGATTCTATTATAGCTTAGAATGAAATATATTATGGCTGTATATTCCTGTTTTTTTTTTTTTTGTTTTTTTTTTTTTTTTTTTGTTGTTGTTGTTGTTTGTTTGTTTTGTTTTGTTTTTTCCTTAAACCATGTTATTTGATTGACTTACCATCATGTGCTAAGTGAACAACAATTTACAAAGATGGGTCATGAATTTGGTTCATGACATATAGGTGTAAAGTTACAGTGTCACATAATGAGTTCTCACCTGGCTGGCTAACCTCAGGAGGCATCAATATGTCTCAACATATTGCTTCAGAGCAGATCTTTTCATATGAAAAGTTAGTGGTACATAAATGAATAAATGATTTTACATACACAAAGCCCCAAAGCACTAAAAGTAGAGTTAAATTAATGTTTCCAGATTAACCATCATGTGTATTTCTCATAGACGCAATCTGATCAGCCTGTTTTGATTGGGTTATATGAGTAAATATCTGTGATTTCTCATGAGACCATAAAGTACATTCATTCACAAAGAGACAACAGAATACTACTGTGTTTCAAAACATGCAGCTGCATTTTGGGCTTGCATATGCAAGAGTCTGTTACTTCTGGTTCATTTATTATTTGATATTAAGTACTAATATACATACAAAGAACAACCGTGCTGCTTTGTCCTATGCTACTGTAGCAAAAAGCAACTAACTTTAGCTTTTGAACATGTCCTTTCCCTTGAGTGTCTCATTAACACTTCAGCTTTAGTTGCACTGTATCTTTTTAATTTTTAATGTGAAAATCCAGAGTGAAGTGGAAAGGAAAAAAAAAAGGATGTTCAGATACCAGTGTGGATATGAGCACATGCAGATTTTATGTGGTATCTAGATACCTAAAGGGAAGGAGGTAACAGTTGAATACTGATATATGAATACTGTTCATATAGCCTGGTGTAAGTGCATTGACATGTTCAGTTGTTAGATTAACGTAGAGACAAAAATTCAAAAAACCTAACTTAAAATTACTTACTTTATGTCCATACATAGGTAATGTGTGATGTAGTTAATACATAAAATGTTTTTTGGTTTTGCTTGGATAACAGAAAGCCCTTCAGTTCATATAGGACTTCTGTAATTTGACTTCTGTCATTTGCTCCTTTAAAAGGTATCTCTGATACTGTTCTGTTGTTTCAGGGTCTACATCTTTGTGTTTGCACTGTGAATCCCTTTTAACATATATATCATCAATATATCATTTTTGCAATTTTGTATTTCTCAGTTATACCACAGTTTCATTCACAGTTTCACTCTAAGACATTAACATTTTCTAAAAATACAGAAACTAGAATATTCTAAAAGTAAAGACTATCAGCTTATCCTACTGTCCCTTCAGGAATTCCATTGACTTCAAAAGTTTATCCCTGAACAGTAAAATTTGTCAGCAATTTTAATATGCCTTTGCTACTGACACTTAGGTATATCAATGATAATTTGTATATATATATTTGTACCAGTTAGTACATATGCACTGTGTATCTACTCTGTATAGTAAAAAGAGAGGAAAAAGACCTGAAAGCCCCACAGTTCATTAAAGATGCATCAGGCTTTATTATTATTCAAAAAAAAAAAAAAGGGGGGGGGGGTGGGGACAAAGAAGAAAGAAAAAGAAAAGATGGGTGAAGAGGCCATCCTCTGCAGTGTGATAGAAGCTAGTCTCATATAAAACAAGCCAAAGAATTAGTTCCTTCATGAAGGAATGACATGAAACCCTAGCCACGGTAGCTGTAAAAACAGTTAAAGGTCTTCTTTGTGCTCATTAGCACCACTGTGCTGGTATTCTATGTTGGCAGCTTTTGGTTCTGCTGAGGCAGTCCTAAAGAAAGTTGTTACCAGCCTATATTCTACAGTTCACAGGCTCTCAAAAAGGACACATTAAAACAGTTAGAATCCCCAGGGCAAATGGGGAGATTAAGTAGCCTTCTCCCTCAACAGAAACCCCAGCAGACAAAGCTTGGCATTGTGTATTCAGTACACTATCTCTTTCCAGCACTGAACTTTGCTATTGTCCTCCCGGATTCTAGTTTACAAAGTGTTTGGGGGACTTTGCGTAACGGTTCACTGGCACCACCATTGACAGCCATCTGAGTGTGGGAACTTTTTTAAAGGACATGATGCCCCCCAAAAGATTGGCCTATTATATCAGTCCTTAGGCAGACGCCAGTGGCAGGGTTGTGAGGTTTTTTGTTGTTGTTTTTGGTGGGAGGTACTCTGGAATTTTCCTGGGGTCTCATCTTGCACAGGAATACAAATTCAGACAGCAAGCAAACATGGCTTATTTGTTGCCCAAAGGGTCAAGCTTTTTCAGAATTTTTAACTGTTGCACTGTGCTACAGAAACCACTATCACAAAGAACACAGGATACCTTGGAATACTGGGATACCTTGGTTTTTATGAGCTATTCAGAACAAGTTATTGGGAAAAAAAAAAAAAATCAGTGAAGCATTAAAGTGATGCTGTTCCAGTTATAGCAGATATGAAAAAGATCCATTATCTGTTTATTTCCATTTGCTTTTGAAAAATCCACATCTTGTGCTAAAATGTTTCAATATTATTTTTAATTAATTTAATTAACAATCGTAAAAGGATCTAATCTGATCCCAAGACCCATTCCTTTTGGTATGCTTTTGATATGCTACTTTTGACTGAATCTTAAGGGGACACTAGTATGAAAGAAGCAGCCTTCCAGGAAATACTGAATTTGGAAGACATACTTTAGCTGAATCTAATATTTTATTTTTAGCTTGTTTTATAATCCAAATAGGCTACCCAGATATTTTTTTTCCAGACTCTACAGATATTGATGCCTGGAAAATAGAAGAGGCTCAATCCAGGCAAAAGCATGTTTAGGCACAAAGTTCTGCCGAGAGACACAAGCTCCCCACTTCCCACAGCTGCTCTACTGCTTGTGCCTCAGCCAGCCTGAGGAGCTTCACCTGTAGCTAAGGTTACATAAAGAGGAGCCAAGGTAGAGCAATGCAAAAGTTTTGGAACATGGTACTGGTAAAATAGAACTGCTGATGGGGCAGGAAGAAATGAATATAGACTTGGTAGAAAACATAGTAGGAAGGAGATGGTAGAATACCAGAGACAAAGTAGAAGGGTTTGATAGGAATCTGGAGATCTGGGTTAAAAACCCAAGGTGTGAGATGGCTTGCTCTTACCCACACCTGTCTGACTCTTTCATGACTGTGCACTGTTGGCATTAGGACTATACTCAAACTGTGCCTTTGCATGGGTTTTGTTTGGTGGATGGTGGATGGAAAAGACTGTGCTGACAAGCACATTGATTTTTACTCTGAAAAACACTGTGATCACAGTAGCGTTAAATGAGATTCTTATTTATGACTGTGAAAGGCAGGGGGAAAAAAAGAAAATGGAATAAGATTTTCTATAGTTGATGACTGAAGACAATTGATGAGATCTACTCTTTTTCTTTGATAACTTATTCCTTGAGATGAGGGAAGAGGAGGTATTCAATATTGCTGGACTTGTGTAATTATTTTTTCTATTCTATGTAATCAAAATATTAAAGTACATTGGAGAAGATTGAAACTAGTATAAAACCAGTAAATCAAATAAGCAACTCAAAGGGTGGTGCTAAAGAGGGAACTACAGAGATATAGAAGTTGAAGACAGGTTACAGTGCAAGGCTATATTGACCACAAGGACTAGCAAGACAGAAGTGGGATTGAGTGCAGTATGTGAAGAACAAGGTCATAAATTTGGGGACTTAGATTATCTACCACAAATTTGAGAATTCATGATTGTGAAATGATAAAGGGAAAGCACCTGAGTGTACACATCGATCACAACATGACAACTGGTAAACAGTGATGCTGAAAGAGAGTTGTGGGAGAAGGTTTGCTCCCAAAAACACTCATCAGGAAATATTCATCAGCGAAAGAAAAGTAGTGATCAAACAAAGATGATGCTGGACCAAGCTAAAAAGGTGTAAAATGGTGATAAATAAGTTTATGAATCAGAAAAAAAAAAAAAAAAAAGCATCTATGCATCAGAGGAGTAAAATTCTGGCACAGCCTTCTAATAGGAATAGCTGGAGCAAAACCAAACTTAAAATGTACTTCCTTTGCAGGAAAGTTAATGTGTGAAATGGGAGTTAATGTTCAGAAAAGCAATTTTCCTCTGAAATGATTATTTATCAAAATCAAAACATTTCAGATGAATGAAAAAGAAAGTCAATTAAAAAGAGAAAATAAAAAAGTGTTATAATAAGATAAGGAGTTGAGACATTTAGATTTTCCTGTTTTAACACTTCTCATGGAACTTACTACATACTTCAGTAGTAAAGTCAAAATCGCAGAATGTGCTTTTCAGCAACCATATACTTCAGGTTTTGTATGTTCTTTTTATTGTGTTCCTGAACAGGAAAAAACAAAACACACGCACACACACAAGGAAAAAAAAAAAAAAAAAAAAAAAAAGCAGTGAAGGCAATGTTCCTTATGAAGCTATGAGTTCATTCTCCATGCACTTCTAGTAAATTCTGCTACAAGCAGCAGGTTTGCAGATGGTGATCTTGCCAGAAGCAGTCAGAGCAGGGGGACTACTTTCTGGCCTCGGTCCAGCTTGCCACAGATTCCCCAATGAATAGATGCTGTGGTATTTGGGAAAAAATAGTACATTGCTATTAAGAGCGTGCAATGCACTGGAGAGCACTAACCGACTGGCTGCTTTGGGGGAGAGCTGCCTCAAAGCAGCCATTTTAAGGCAGGTGGTGTTATTGTGGACACAAGGAAAACCACCAAATGAGTGCTTGCTCTAGTAAACTCTGAATCAAAGGGTCTGTTATAAGACTCCCCAGGCATCTAGCCTTTATGTCCATGGTCTTAGCAAATTTTTAGTCTGTAAATACTATGTAAACTATGACTACAAGACAATATTAGGAATTCTGTAATTTATAAATAAACTGTTCCTCAGAGGGATATTGTTTATTATTATCAGTGGTATGCAGAATTAACCTAGTCATCTTCTGTAGATACTCTATCTTCTTCTGTACATTTTCCTGTGAGAGAAATTTATTTATAGGCTCATAAATAAAAGCTTAAACTGGTATTAAGTTAGAAAATATGCCACCTCTGATCTTGAGACTAAATGGTTTGTATGGACTGTGTTTAATTTGCATAATTTACTCAGCAGGATGTCTTTACTCTTCTTTCATTTTATAGGGGGAAAAAATCTTTATTTCAACAGTAAATTGAGAGTTTTAAAAAAATGAGATTTCTAGTGATTATAGGTTAGGTGTAACATTTCATCTTGTAGTAAACCGATATATTTCTGTCACGTACTTTTAGACCTGAAATTCAGTCACATGCTGAAAATACATAGACGCGGATCCTTGTTAAATAAGCATTACCTTTGCTCTACCCCTTCCACACTGGGGATGTACAGCACAATGTACATTCTCGTGAGTCCCCTCTTTCCATGGCAATTACTAGAGAAAACCTGATTGAGAAGTGGAGTCCATTTCTCCCCATGCTAACTCATTGCCTGGGGTCTCCCCTGCACTAGATGAGATATAATCTCAACTCCCTCTTTATAGTTGCCTAATTCCTTTGTATGCAGCATCTAAGAAAACAACTCTAGCCAAACTGAAACAAAGTAAGTCATTTGTTGTCTGTGCACTATTTTTCAGTAGCTTGCAGTCGGTACCATAATAATTTATTTAAGTACCAGACGATTTCTGACCTCCCATATCTGGTTAGAAGTAGGACTTAGCTGTACTGCTTAGCAGAGGCACTTTTCATTTAAAGTAGTTTTAGAAGAACTAATGCACTAAAACTTAAGGTTTAGGGAGCAAAATGTCTATAGCTGTAATGCTCCAAATTCTCCGATGCTTTTTACTGCTTCACTTAAAAGGGTATTGACATTTTCTAGCACTAATTAAAGGGTGTTTTTTGTTGTTTGTTTGTTTGTTTGTTTGTTTTTCCAGGACAAGCACAAAATGGTGGTACAAATAGAGTGAGTGCAATTCTGTTTCACATGGAAGTGGAGAGTTGTATAATTATACACCCATTTCTTTTACTAAGTAGTAGAGCGGTGCTGCTTGTTAGCTAACTGAAAAACATCCTTTGGTTTTAGATCTCTTCTTAGTATTTCTTCATGTTAATTCTGTGATCACAGTGCGTATACACATGAAATAAGAGCCCAAGAGTTGTTGAACAGCTCTCCTGTGTCTTGTTAGCTCAAAGGTAAAAAATTGCTCTCATTCATTGTTGGAAGCTATGTTAAGCATAGCTGGAAGCATTGTTAAGCTATATGATCTGTTGTTGTGTAAAACCAATGAGAATGTGCCTTGGTTTACCTGAAGGATTAAAATATGTATTAAGAATGTAGTGTAGTAAGTGGACTGTTAGGCTTGTATGCAAATTGAAATTCAATTTTATATATATATATGATGTTGTAAAATTTGATTGGCATTTAAGATGGTGAACTGTGATATCTTAGGTCTAATCCCAGCCCTGAAACTATCCTTTTTTTTGTTGTCTGACACAAGGTATTAAGCCACTTCGCAGAAACCTTTATATTTATACTACCTATCTGCTTCACTCACAGTGTTAGAAAAGCATGCTGAAAAGCCTTATGTAAATGAGAAGTATTGATACTATAATTTCAGAATATGAATAGAAAGTATAAATGACTTGTACCAGAAAAGAGAATAATGACTGATTTATCGCCTCTTGTTAAGTGTGTGGGGGGGGGGAGGGGGGGGGAATGCAAACTTATTCCATAGGCAGAGCAAAGAAAATGCTCACCCACATGCCTCTGCTTCAAGGGAAAATCTGTAAAAGGCTTAGTTTAAAAAGGGCCAATATGTGATGAGTTGACACTAACTGAGATTAGCACACTTAAAGTGAAAAGATTATGCAGGAGTACAGCCAAACAAAAATTGAAAGGACATATAAATGTACGCATACTTTGAATGTCTGGTGTCTACTCACAGGTAAATAGTAGTGCTCAGAATGTGGGAATGTATGGCAACTCCTGACTTCAAGACAGTTTTTAGATATGTTTCACAATTTCGTATAAAGACAGTTCAGTTTGCCAAGTTTCATGTAATCTGACCAGCATGTTGAATTAAAACAGCAGCATATCTCAGCATAAAGCAGCAAGAGTGAACAAATAAAATGCTCATTCCAGTCATTCATCTCCTCATGTTGCAGTCTGATTAATTTATCTAGAAGTGAATTGTGGTACTAATTTCTGGGCTTTTGTCCTAGAAAGGTGACAGTGAAATACAAAGATCTTGATTTTTGTTTTGCCATTGCAAAACACAATTCATGTGACATATTCATCTTGAAGTAGTATTGCATATTCTAACATACAATAACTGAAAAGCAGTTCTGTGACATTTGTGACTGTGCTAGAATACATGTATAATGCTGTGAAAAACACTCTACAAAGCCCTTGTTAAGGCAGCCCTTACCCCTAAGGAATTTACAGCCTGGGAGACAGAGAGAGATAAGATAAGATGCACCTGGTAACCAAGAAGTGATGCTATTTACATTTTTCTTTTCTGTTTGCTTTCTTTTCCTTATGTTTCACCCCCTGTTTTATAATGAGGTGCTGGATTGGTTGATGTGACACTTGTGAGTCTCTAGGAAGAATTTGACTGAAGAAGAGTGGTGTCTGGCACTGGGTTTGGGAAATCGTATTTTACAAGGTAGGCAGCTGAGAGGAAAATACAGAAGTGATGATTGGAGACAATTCTTAAGGCCCAGTCCCTGTCAAATGCTGAACACTTTGACTCCTGTCAAAGAAAATAAGGAGGGAGTAGTCTTCAGAAATGGATAGGAACTTCATGTGTACTCAGAGGATGAGTTTTTTTTTTTTTTTTTTTTTTTCCAGATATTTAATGCATAACCCAGTCCTCATCTCAACAGTGCAGCCTTTTGATGAGCAGCAAGTAACTGTCATAACACTGGAATGAGAACTCAAATGGTGCTGTTGCTAAAGATTTTCATTTACCTCAATAGCATCCAGACTAGAGGCGTAGTTTAAGTTCCCAAATGTCATTAGGTTTCTCAAGACTGTTGCTATGCTGCTAAGACTTGTTGTAGCTATTCTAATCCATTCCACTTCTCATTAGAGCATTGCTGTTAGTTTTTCTCCATTTCTGCATCAGCCTGTTCCCTGGTTTCCTTCCATATATACCATCAGGTCTGTCTTCTGTATTCTTCCTGCATTTCCCTTCCCTCACATTTCTCCTTATCTTCTGGTAGCATAATTTCATTATGTCAAATTAATGGCCAAGCTCTCTGATTCCCTTTGCCCTACTCCCCTCTCTCAGTGAGCACTTTCTATGGATAAACCTTGCAACACCAGCCAAGTCTCATCCTATCTTTTCCAATGTTTTTTTTTTTTTTTCCTAATAGCAAAGGTTTTTAATTGTCAACTTGATTATCTTTCTATTCTGTATTTAATTTTGGTGCATGGCACTGCAAAATAACCGGCTTACAATTCATGGGAAATGTACTTCTCCTGAACCTCTTTGTTTTGAAATGAAAAAAGTTTGGTTTTGAATTAATTAGGTTTCTCTTGTCCTACCCCAGTTTAAAACAACCTTTTGAATGAGAAATGAAAATAATATCTTCGGTTCTTCTCCCTTTCCTGCTACCAGCCAAGCCCCATAAGAAAGTGGAATAAGTTTGAATATGTAGCATAGGCTACAGTCTTGCAATAAATTCTTAATAAATGTTATATGCAGATATATAGTAATACTCAACATGTGAGGCTGAGATAGTTACCTCAGAAATACTTATTTTTGCATGGTTACTCTAGCACAGTACATGACAATGATTATGAATAAGCTTGAATGTTACACAGATGCACTATGGCTATAAGAATATGATATTTATTATAGTTTTGAAATGGTATAGTATCTATAATCAGTCTAAAAACTCTTAAACATGCCCTCAAACACCATTAAGAGTAATTTATCTGAATAGAACATGAACAGATAAGCACCTCAATCGACAGTTATACTCATAGGAAAAAAGAATTTGATTAATATAAAGCACCTGTACTCTTTAAATCATTTTTAAATGGCATCTGTTTTCTTTTGAGATTAAATCTATGTCATATCATTATTTTACCTCTAGCTTGTGTGTCTAGTAATCTCAAAAGTACTTTAAATGAACTGTACAAAGCAGTGGATTTAAAAGAAGCAGCAGAAAAACAGCAATACGTCTTCATAACATTTTTTTCCATTTACCTAAAGAATTTTGGAAGCACATATCCATGACTTTGAAAACAAGCACTAAGGGTTAAACACTTGCTTGGGTGCTAAACCCAAGAAGAGATGTGAAAACGAAGTAAGATGAGAAAACTTTTAGTTATTAATCATCCTTACTATCACAGTTCATAAGCACTGTATGGAACATGGCTGATCATGAGGAACAATTCTAGTTCGCATTGACAATGATCAGATTTATTATTTTTCTCTTTGCTTAGTGTCTATGTGTAGCATGTTTGGAAAATAAGACTTTAATTTGATGTTGATATTGTCCAAAGATAATTCACTATAATTTCTCTGTTATCTTACAAATTTCAAAGGAAAATACATATTCTAAAATTGGGCCTGACAAAGGATACCCTGCAAAGAACCCATTCCAAGGTCATGGAAATAAAAAGTTACCCTGGCAATTTTTACTGGAAGGATTAATAGTACCATTATGTGCTCTATTTGTTTTATTATACTATTGACACAACTTTGATGCAGCTTTTGCACATTGACAATATAATTTCTATAATCCAAGAAGTGATGCAACTTCATAGAAAAACGTGAGAAGGTATTTTTGGTAATAGACTATTTTGATGTTGAACATCAAGGAGACAGTCACCTTAAAACAAGTTTAACTAAGCATTTTGCTCAAAGAGAACTTATAAGGGAATTGAGACCTTCTAGTATGGACTTTAGGACAAAATCTTAATTGCACAGAGAGTTCATTATGGTTTCTTTTTGAAAGACAAGAATGGGTAAAAGGTGACAAAGAAAGTGCACAGACTGTTCAGTCCATAGCAAAGAACTTCCATTGTGTCGTGTGTGTACAATCTCCACTTGTACTGTAAAACCATTCACCAGGGAAATGCAGTTGTGTTTGTCAACTTGTCCTTGGATAACAATAGGAGAAATGCAAAGCTGTAACAAGAAAATGCAGAGTAATTTGTCTATCCTTTTATTATATTCACTTTTTTTTTTTCTTTTTATGAATTCATATATGTAAACAGCTGATTTAGAATTCTCTGAAAATAACCAAAGAAAATGCTTAATTCAGATGTTTTAGTCAGATGACCAATGATTCAGTTAAGCCATTCAGATTCAGAGCTTGTAGTTAGAGCTCTCACAGCTTCTTCACAGACTTTGTCTACAGCTGAGACTCCTAACAAAAAGACCTGTTTTAAATGTATCTAAAGTTAGGTATTGAAGTGTGAAGATCTTTTCTGAGTTGGACAAGATCATTCACAGAAGTATGCCTCTATGATTACATATAAAGATTAGATTTATCTTGCCTAAATTCAGGTGTATAAAAAGTTGATAGACCAAGTCTAAACCAGTCATGCATGTCTCTCTGAAGTAAGTGGACGAAATAGACAATTCTAGAAGATGCTTTGTTAGTCCTAAGATAGGTGATACAGATCTCCACAGATCTGTACGGTATCTATACGGTAGAGTTTCTTCCACTAGTACAGTAGTGGACAGTACTATCTGCAGAGGCCTTAATAAAGTATTTCCACCTGCCTGTTTCCAATGCATGGAACTGGAAAAAGAGAGGGGGAATCACCTCACTGAAAACAGTTCTTGTTCTATAAACATTCTGTTAATTCTTGTCAATAGCACCGGTACTTAAAGAATCATGGCAACTTCTCTATTGTGTTTCTATTTTAGGAAGTAAAACTATGTTTTAATTTTGAGAATACAATCCATGTAAAGGAAGCGTTTTCCTTGATTTTAGTAGAAGCACTAACACCACTGGAAACATAACACCACTGAAATTACTGTTAATGTTAAATTCAGGTGATATGCTGTAGTTTTGTTTCAGGCAAACATTTTCCTAATCAATGTGCTGATTCCACAAGAACATATTCTGTCCTGGTTTTACTCTTTCCCCATGCCACCAAGTTCCACATCAAAACATTCCAACTTTACTGCAAATTAGCAATTTGAAATAAACGGAATCCATCATTCTAAAATGGGAGATGAGAAACATTCTCTGGAATGCCTCTTGCCGTGGTTTAGCTTACAAATTCATAGCCTACTGACAAATGCTTCTTTGTCTGATGGCTGTAAGTTTTTTAGTAAGTTGGACAGTATATACAATTTATCATATAAAGTTTGTTATTGAGAGTAGTTGACAACATAAAACTAGGATAATGATGTAGAAATATAAACCTCTGAATGCTATATCTTCCAAAAAAAAAAAGGATTCTTTGTTTCCCAGTCTTAAAAATGCTGCAGCAAAAAGATCATAGAATCTGAACATCATCAAACATTAGCTGATGTCACTTTATACTTCAAATAGTTCAACTTGACACCTTGTTTGGTTTACTCGTTGCTAAGATGGAGGTTTTACCCTGAAATGACCTCTTTGGCTTTGCAGTGAATTGTTTTAGTAAACAGATGGATCATTTGACTCAAAGAAAAAAAACCTAAAATATTCATTTAGGTCTGCAAATCATTTCTCTGAATGAGAAAAGTGAATTTGAAGTGCCTGAGGCTTCAAACCTTTCAGGAGTTGGAATTCTGCATGAAATTGGGTTGTTAGTTTCTTGCCTTTATTTTATGTGATTTATTCTTTGTACTCTATGAAGCTGCGTACTAGAAAACCTTTAATTACTTATTTCATGGAAACATTTCAGGAGTTGTATTTGTTTCAATTTATTGGCAGCCTTGCTAAGCAATGTGTGACTGTATTTAGTTCAACTGTGGTACATATTTCATTAAAGGATTTGTTTTCCAATCTTACTTGTAATCAACTGAAGACATAACTGTTGAAAGATATGAAAATTCCCTTAACTTTTGTAATTAGGAACATGAATGTAATCAACTTTTGTTGTAGTCTATAAACCACAATGGAAGAGGTGTGAAAGCAAGAACTTTTTCCTATTTTGTGGGTATAGACTATCGTGTTTTGGATCTATGTTCATTTTTGTCAATAGAATTAAGAGAATCACTTGCAAGCTGTGGCATGGTTACAGATGCAAACACAAAGAAAATCTTTTAAATTAGTTGTAATATATAATTTAAAAAATACTTACTGTCATCTCCTAGATAATGTATTGTTTAGTATCAGCTGCATGATTTGTAGCACATAAGATAGAAAAGACCACTTGATCAACAAGTATAAACTTATTAAAGCCATTTAAATTTCACCCATTAACCCCTGTGTTGGGCTACATAAAGCACACTTATGTTTACTTAAAGCTTCAAGAAAAGCATCTTAACTTGATTTGCATGGATCAAGAAATGAAGATATCACTTCTTCCCCTGATTATTCAGTACCATGTTATTTTCAAATATTTTATTGGTAAATAAATTGGACCTGATATGGCCTGTTACCATATAAGTTGTTAGTAATAATTATATATATATATATATTTTAAATATAAGCTCCAGAAGCTGGTATCTCATTTTAAAAGTAGATATTTATTTCATGTGATTTACTCAATTTGCCAAGAGTTTGGCAAAAATGCACCCAAAAAGCTATTTATGTTGTTTATGTTGCTTTTTTTTTTTTCTTTTTTTTTCTTTTTTTTTTTTCCTGTGGGTATAAATAAGATGTATCTTAGTTTTTCCAGGATGGGAAAGAAATAATACTTTCACATTACTACAGAAGTTGTGAACTCAAACCTCATGAGGTAGAATTATTGTGCTCTGATTTGGATGTGGTGGTGTTTCTGATGGCAAATGTTTGAAGAATGAGTGGACTGAACTTAAGTACTTTACTGCGACCAGGTATATGGACCTGGATTAGCCCTTATGGCTATGGAATATCAGTCAGACTTAAATGATTGCTACCTGTGCAGTAGCAGAGCACTGAAGGCACAGGCCCCTTCAGCTTTTCTTTCTGTCTGTTGCTGTTCATATTGCTTAATTGTGAGACAAAGAGAAGATTGCTATGCCATGGAAATGGCTGCTATTTTACTATTTACCATGTGATCTTTTCCAGAACTGAGATACATACTCGTGTAAAGTGTCATAGCAAGAATGGAAGCATTTGGGCAAGGAGATTACGTGATTGCTATACTTTAATTACATTGTTAGAAAACTGCAGCAATCTGTGTACATTTGTGTACCAAGATGCTAGAAATAAATCTTTTCCTCTCTGTAGGATGGATTTTGCACTGTTTGCTTACTTTAGTCTCTCCACTGTCCAAGTGAGAAATCAGTGTCAAATCAATGTTATCCTGAATTCAACAGATAATAGAAGAATATGATGTGTGTTGAAGATGTCTTGTTTTAGCCAGTAGACAAAACACTAACATCTTTAGTGATGAACCATTACATATAATTACCTATAACACATTGCTTAATAGAGAAGAGTAGCATTAAGAGTGTACTGGGTCTGGCTGGGATGTTAACTAGCAGCCCATACAGTGCTACGCTCTGCACTTGGAGCTAGAACAGCAGTGGTATCACACCGGTGTTGTGTCTGCTACTGAGAAGTGCTGGCACAGCATCAGGACTTTCTCTAACCCTCCTAGGGGGTGGGCAAAAAAGTGAGAAAGAAACATCACCAGGGCAGCTGACCTAAACCAACCAAAGGGATATTCCATACCAGATGATGTCACACTCAGCAATAAAAGGTGGAAAAAGGAAGAAGAGGGGAGGGGTGGGCTCACATTGTGAGAACGTCTGTCCTCCTCCCGAACACCGGCTATGTGCGTTGAGGCCCTGCTTCAAGGACATGGTCAAGCATCACTCATTTGTGGGAAGTAGAGAGTAATTTCTTTCCTCTGCACTTCCACATACCCTTTATTTGTTTTGTTTTGTTATTCCCTTTCCCCCTCCCTTTTCCTCTTTCCCTTTTTTCCCTTTAGTTAAATTGTTTAATTAATAATAATATTTCCTTAATATTTTTTTTCCCTTTAATTAAATTACCCTTATCTCAACCCGTGAGTTGTTCTTTCCTTTACGTCTTCCCCTCCTCATCTGAGGAGGGGGAGTGAGAGAGCGGTTGTGGTGTTCAGCTGCCTAGCATGGTAAAACCACCACAAAGAGACAATTCAAGAATGTTACCTTGGTAGACCGTATTGGGTAATGTTTTCCAGCAGAGCAATAATGCAAATTTCACAAAGGCTAAGCACCACATTACTTCGTTGATAGGACCTTTCGTCACTAACCAAACTGTTTCATGTAATAAATATGTTAAATTTAAAAACTAAACCCAAACTAAATAAAAACAACTGCAATTCTCATTAGAGCAAAGTAGAATTCAAAGAGAACTACATTATGGCATTTAATTTTTTTTCTCTAACAGTGTCTTCACTGTGGCTTAGATTACATGGATAATCAGAGATAGAACAAATAATTAAAATGTTTGAGAAGAAAACAGATGGACTCCAACTTTTCATACATGGACTCCAGCTTTTCATACATCTCTGAAAAGTGAGAGTCATGCATCCCACACCTGCTCTCAGGCAGAGGTTGTCACCTCCAGCTACTGCCAGCTTAGGACAGAGCAGATCCATGAACCTAGAATCCTCTAAGGATTAGCCTAAATCTACACAATAGTCTAAAATCCTAATGTTTGCCTTTAACATGTTTGTTGCCATATCAACATGTATTCATCGTTTGGATACATTTTGTCAAATATTTTTGACAAATTATGTTGTGTTTAAACAATAAGATGCCATTGATTGTATAACAATTTGTCTCATAAAAATATTTTAGATTACTCAAACCCATACTTCCATTGCATTAAAACTGTCCATTTTTCATTGTGAAAAATACTCTATGCTCCTCTACTCTATACTCCTCTGTGGAGGAGATGGACTGGTTTTGAACAAAAGCAGCTCTCCAGAGAAATGTATGTCCATACTGTGATCAAGAAAATCCTTCATGTCTCCTGTTAATTGGTGATTTTCCCTGCATATCTGATGGGAAGATTTATGGCTTTGAGCAAAAATCTCTTTCAAGGGATTCTTAATAAAGCTTTAAGGGTGTGTTTTTCAGGAATACCAATGGGAGTTTTTCCAATAGCAATTGAACATCTCCCTCACCCTCCACTGCAAAGCACTTTTGAAACTCTCACTCACATTTCCAAGAAGATAAATTTGGGCCATGTTTATAATTTTTACTCTGCGCTCAGAGAGAATTGAAAGAAAAACAATAAGAATCTTCAATACCTTATTTTTATCAGCACTCTACCTAATTACAGCAATTTTAACACAGAAGTTGTGAAAGATACTTCAACTGAAATAGCACTGGCACTTTTAAAACTGTTACTTGATTAACCTTGCAGTTTAGAAGATTTTGGTGTGTTTGATATTTATTCATGAAAAGTATTAATTAACTTCTTGGAAATGGGTAACATCTCACTAAGGTTTAAGTAAAACTGCAGCAAGTTGATTTTCAATATTTCCTTCTTTTCATGTATTCATGCCATAAAGGTATTGAAGCAGGATTCTTCAGTATATTGCACTTAGTATACTACACCAGCTAAATTATCATTCCTGATTTCCTGAAACCTACTAAAAATCTTGGCCAAGGATATCACTTAAGTCCTAGTGATATCACTTGAGTCCTAGTCCTAGATTCAATTCCTTGCTTTAATGTTGGTTTCAGTCTATGGTTACTGTTTTGTATGGTTATGTTTTGCTAATGCAGAATTAACTTCTTGAAGTTAAATGGACATCAGTTGTTAGGCAATAGTTTCTTCCTTTAGCCCTGGATTATTTTCACAGAATGTGAGACGTTAGCAAATAGTCTTGCTTGAGAAACCTTGAAAGATCATGAAAACTTTGTAAAAAATTTGGGATTGTTTAAAATCCATTTGGTTGGTCTTACTTAAAAGTTCCTTACAGATTCTTACCAACCTAGTGTACTGGCAGAAGTTTGTAGGGTTTGCAGCTTCAGTATTTAAATGGTTCTTACACCTCTTTAAACAACCTAAGGAAATCTAAAGCTGGCTTTTGCCAACTTAATACCAGCAGAGGGCATTACAGCATAGTTCGCTACAAACTAAAAACAACATTACTTTTTGGAAACAATCCATAAAAGAACAAAGCACACCGGAGTTTTGATGAGTATTTTACTGAAAGACATGTAGATTCTAAAATGACCTTATTGAACTGTCTGGGAGGATTTTACCATTGTAATCATAAAATTCTGTTTTTTAAAACCTCATTTGCCTCTTGAAATCAAAATGCAAATGTTGCAACACAAGTAGTATTGGGTACCAAAAAGTGATGCAAGGAATAAGTGACTTATTTTCTTCAAAGCTGGGAAGCAAGTTTAAAATTTTGCAATAAAAAAGTAAAGCTTTTAGTAAAGAGAACCAACTGAATATGTTTGAATGTAGCCTCTCAAACTTCTACTCATGTTTCAGTATTGTAGCTCCTTGCAATGCCAATACGTGGCTATTGCTTTTCCACCTACCCACCTAAGAAATATGGCTACAGGGATCATAAGTAGAAGAGGTAGATCCCAGACAATACCTTTCCCTGCTGTGGTTTTTAAGAATTTTGCCTGAGACTTTCTTTGGCCTGAGTATTTTTTCAGTCTGATATTACTATCTGAACTACCATTATGGTGCTGTCCCCTTCCAGTATTAAGATTTAAAGAGTGATTTTTCTGTTCTTACTGCATTCTTTGAGGTTAGCTATGAGTCTGTGCAGCTATGGCTGTGCCCTTGAGCTAAAAGTAGGATGTTTACCCAACAGTATCGTTGAGGGTAAATGCAGATAAATTGTGTCTACTCAGTAACAATTTGGGAAATACAAAATGTGTCCATTTATATAAAAGAGAAGGGGGAATTTTTCACTTTTTATTTGAAAGCAGATGGCTGCATTTTTTTATTATTATTATTATTTTTTATTCCTCCAGTGCTCACTGTAATTTACTCTTGTATCTTCTCTGTTAGGAGGTGAGAGGAGAGGAAACTGGAGGTTGTACATGTGATCCTCACTTAAGATCATGCTTTCTGCTTTGGTGAACTCCATCGTGGCGTAGCAGGAATGAACCTCTGACCTGCCAGAAGCAGCCAGCCCTCCACAACCTCTCGCAAATGTGCTATTTTTTTAAATGCTCCTTTTTTTTTTTTTTTTTTTTTTTTTTTTTTTTTTTTTTTTGTTTTTTTTAATGCCAGAAGAGCTTTGTGAGAGAAGCAGCTGCTGGCTTTAAATTAAATGACAAAACCTCCGGGAAGAAGAGGAGGAACACACTGACGGCATGTCTACACAGTCAGGAGCAGATACTTAAGCGCCCTGCTCCTCACACACCACGAGCCAGGCACACAGAACCAGCTGCAGCGCAGCAGCCATCTAGCCATGTTATTACAGTAATGAGCTTCAGTTAATAAGGCCTGTTGAGACACAACCTGTGTTAGCTCAGTCTTGGCACTATGATAGCATATTTACTCAGCTTCTGGATTGGAGCTGGCTTGTGTCAGGCCGTCTCAGAGAGTGGGAGGAATAGTTGTGTTACTGGATGCTCCTAACTATGTAGACATACCCTGACAGATTTGTCCTTTGGGAGGTTTTAAGGAGAACACATGCAAGACCAGTTTGCTTTTTAATGAAATATTTAGCTGGGGCCCAGGGCCTTCCCTCTAGGTTGTTTTTGGTTGGTTTTGTTTTATTATTATTATTATTTTTAAATCTGAAGACAGCCTGACCTTCTGTGAGGAGATGTACGCAGTATGTGAGCATGGTACTGCCATTTCCTGCACAAAGCTGAAAGGAACTCTTTTAAAAGAAAATAGCTTGCTGTATGAAAGGGGACATAAGACTGACTGGCAGCATCCTCTTTCTCAGCAGCAATCCTTACTCGCTCTGCACATTTTGTTCTTTAGCAGTGTCCATAACTGAACATTATAAAACATTTGACCTGGGCATTTCTTGCTAGAATCCATTAGGACTTAGACCAACTGTTTGGAGAAAATAAATAAATAAATAAAAAGTAAAATTAAAACCTGAAAATAACTCAAAATCCCCAAGAGTATGGAAATGTTTCTAAGGCCTAGAAAACATATATTATCTAGTAGAATCATGCCTCTGCTTTCTCTTTTGGGGGTTGAGGAACACTTTTTTTTTTTTTTTTTTTTTTTTTCCTGTACCACCTACCTCATGAAGCAGGGGTAATTTGGTTTTACCCAAACACATTAAATGCATTTGTACACATTTTCAGTTTGGTAATTAAACTAAATAATACAAATTTTCACAGTTCTCTCAGTGTGGTTTTGAGAGCTTTTAATATGGATATGGTTTACTGAAACCTTTTCTCTGATATGCAATGTGCAGAAAAGGCTAAGACTGGGCTAGCCATTATATGTAGAGGAAGGTAGTTCCAGTTGTTCATTTAGATAGACATATTATCACTTCAAGCAGGGTACCAAGGGCAAGGCCAGCGAAAGATACTGCTAACATTAGATTTTTGCTGCTCCTTCCACTAGTGTACTGTGTCTGCTGACAGGTGGTATGTACTTCTGCCACCAACAAGCAAGCACACCATCATGGGGCAAAGATGGTTCTCCTCTTCCCATGCTGGTCACACAGTGTACACTGAAAAATATCAGGAGGTGTAGTAGCCTATATGCTCTAGGCACTAATACAGGATGTCTCTATCATGTGTAGTTCCATCCTTACTTTTTCCCTTCCTCCACTCAAGGGCAGAATATAATATTAAAACTATAGTAAGCATTTTTTTTTAATTAAAAGAGGTTAAATATATGGGATCAGATAGGCTTTCATCATACTATTATAAATTGTATGCTGGTTATTTTAAATTTCAACATGCAATTGAAACTTGTACTGGGTGAGCTGGCTTGGGTATCTGCTTTGCATTTGACTGAGTTAATTCACTGCAGGTATTCAGCTCTTAAGTGGCGTCTGCTTTAAATATGTGCAGTAATTCAATCAAAGAAATAAGATGGATAGTTTATGTAATCCTTTTCATCTCCAGATTGCTAAGGTTAACCTTAACTATTCATGAATTATAAATGCATGCAGCAATCTCAACCTAATACATGTAAAAAACCTTTTTTGATGGCCTGTTGAAAACCATGCAATAGTTCATTCTTTTAAAATGTAATTGATGGAACCTACAGGCACTGTATATCATTTCTTCCACTTATTTGTAATCTCAAACAAAAGTTTTGTGCAACTCATTTAAAATGGTTGTCTGTGGTAATATTAAACTTCTCCTCTGAGCCAGGAACATAGGTAATTTTCTCTTCAAAATTTTGGATGCATCATTCTTACTGGCCTTGTCAGTGCCAGCAGATTCTGTGACATGGATGGGAACCAAAAGGCAGATATTATGGAACAATAATGTTTTGTTGAAGCCTTCAAAATTCCTGGAGTAATTAAACAAAGAAAAAAAAAAAAAAAGAAAGAAACCTTTCTGTTTCATTTTGTTAGTTCACTCAGTGCCATTTGGATGGTTTTGCTTATTAGCTCTCTTACAGACAGTCCGAACAATCCACTAGGTGACACCCTCAGACTCTTCCTATACTCTGCATAGAAACAAGGGGATAGTGAGTATTGAATGGCTCATCTGTTAAACATCTAATCCAAATACTGAGATTTCAGGGACAGGTCTCTCTTTGTTTAGTAGTATCGGAGATAACACTGTTTTTGTAATAAATACTGTGTTGTTTCTATATAAATTACATATTAAATAGATTAACATTTTGTCATTACCAAGAACAAAACCACAGAGCAGAAGTTGTACACATTATTTCCTATAATTATAATAATTTTTAAAAGGTATTTGAGCTAGTGTGCTGAGTAGACTGAATAGAAAATATGCGCTTAGCAGTTTCTACTGGAGGAACAGAAAGAATATAACTTCAGTGATTTTATTTTTATTTATTTTCCATGGGGATGTGCTATAGCATCTTTGAAACAGAAATGAAAAGCCACATACACACCTAATATAAAAGAATATTAAAGGATAAACATCAATGGAATTTTTTATGTTTATGCCAGTGGTGATTTTTTTTTGTATTCCTTTCCACTGATAATGAAGCTTTATAAATCCTTCGAAGAAAGGATCTTTTGTGATGTTGTTTTTATACACCTAGAATGATGAGGGCTGAGCTTATTTATGGTCTCTAGCTATAAATTCAACATAGCAAATAAAACCTAGGATTCTATTGCTAGCGTTCCTTACTCTGCAATGTCCATGAGTACTATTCCAAATGTTGTGCTGCCCCAGTGTACTTCAGATGCTGGTAGTCTAAATTCACTAGTGGAGTAATTAAATATAACATCAAAGAAATTAGTTACATCCCAAAATTAATGTAAATAAAAGCCAAAGAATCTTAAGGCCCTAACAATCAAATGCAAGAAAATAATCTCTTTGAATAGCAGGTTTAAACAGTAGCCATTCAGATCAAGAAAGAGATACAACTTGACTTATATGGACATGGAAGTCACGATATTTTGGTTTACCCACATTAATTATCCCAATTAATTATACAGCAACTGTAGGCTTTAAAGCTTTTGCTATCCACGCACTTTTTATATTCAGCTACACTTTACAGTGCTTCGGTGTCTAAAAACATAATTGACTGTGTAGTTCTAATGTATTTTTGTACTGCTGAAACCTTTAAAAAGTACTGAAATTTTATGTTGTTCTGCTGTCATATATGTTTACTGACTTCAGTTAGGATTCCTAACATGGGTTGGGCCCATAATACACTTAGAGTCATATATAGAAAGGGAGAGATGTAATTCCTCACATTTTTGCATTTCATTTCAGATTATCAATGCTTACATATAAGAAAAAAAAATAATAACAAAAATAAAAATAAAAATAAAGCAGTTAACTACATAAAACTACATAATCCAAGTCATGACTTTGGTGGCTTCCTAAACAGTCTGGGAATAAACAGTTCTGGAAGCTTGCTGTATCTCATAGAACAATGGAATAAATATGGGGGACATTGTAGGTTGGTGCCCTTTTTAAAATGAATTCTGAAGGTAATTCTGAAGGTAATATAATGGTAATACAGTAATTTTAACACATAGATTGTAGTAGACCACAAGTCACTACCATTAAAATGACTAAGTTTAATCAACACATATGGAATTGCATAAGTTAGCATGGGTGAATGCGAGTTACTATTGGTGAATGGAAAATTAGTGTTGGCTGATTTTAGTCTATACAGTTCTTTAATCTATATGGTTAATCACATGAAAGCAGACCCAGACCTGGGAAAGATACCATGAAGATCTTGACAAAAATATACGAAAATAGTTCTAGCTTAAATAATTTGTACAGACATCTTCATAATAGTTTAATAGGTAACAGTAACAATGTATTCTTATCTGAACTACTTCTCTCTGATGTCAAGGGAGGCTTAATTGTAGCGTATAAAATAACATTACTGATTAGTCATACTCATTGCCAACCTCAGAATGCTTAGAATGATAAATTCTGTGTACATATGCATACACATTGTATAATATACACATGTACTTATATAAGTATTCCTGGCAGCCAGCTCATGTGGAGATAACTGGAAGGCAACACAGTAGTTTTAAGACCAGGAAGGTAAGAGCCACTTGAAGTTCAAAGAGGTTTGTATGGAGAGAGTGCAGTTGCCCCGCAACACATCCAAGACATGATGTACATATCTCTGCCTTTAGAGAGAAATACCCTTGTAGTTATAAAAATTCAGGTTCTTCTGAGTAACCTGAAATAAATCATCTCCAAAAGCACATTCTCTCTTGTGTCAGGGGCAGCCCTGATTTCAGTCACTTTGAGGGAAGAGTGCCATCTGCTGAATCACAACTATCATTTCTGGAGAAACCTTTATTTTTATTGGAGCTTTCCTATCAAAAGTCCTGTGTCTCAAACACAGGCAGCACGTGTTAATTTGTGAGTGAGTAATCCTGTTTTCTCAAATATTACATATTTGTATAAGTCTGAAAAATGGGTGACGATTTACAAGAATATAAATACCAAACTAAAAATTCAGACCTTGAAACCATATTCAGTACTGTATGAAACTTATTCAGTACTGTATGAACCATATTCAGTACTGTATGAAAGGTAAATGCTGAGAATTAGAGCTAGTATTTCACTGCAGTGAATGCAGTAGATGGATATTATTCTACGATCAAATGCATACATTAGGGTATTTTCCAAAGTCGCAGAACTGACCTATGCTCACTTAAAAACATGACTTTATGTCAGTGGAAATGAGATAGATCTCTATGCTTTTTTGTAGTTGAAATTATCCATTGATATAATTTTAAATGGAATGTAGTTTTATGACATTTTTGCCTTCTCCTTTTCAGATGCCACCAAATTTATCGTATCGTTATTTTTCATGCACTCATGTTTCACATACTCTAGAATTAACACAGTACATCTGCATTTAAATACATGCAGAAAAAAGTGTTCCCCAAAATTGAAGAGATTAAAGCTGTATGTCTTTTTCTTAAAGCATTTTCTGATATATACGTTTACGACTCTCCTATATATTATGTATGTATGTATGTCTCAGTATCAAGGACAATAAAGATATTTGAATAGCCCACATTTTGTAAGAACATCTGCAGAATTAAAGATGTCAGTTATAAGATATTCTGATGAACTTTTGTAGGCTTACAATTTGAAGAGATTCCCTCAGCTGTGCAGCTGTTATGTATTATTACAATCTAAATGAATTTAAAAAGATAATTAAACCAGTATATATCCACTCCTAGTAATTTTTCTGAAGTAAGAAAACACTGACAGCTAACCATTATGTTATGAAGTATTTGAGACAGTACAAGTAGAACAAGTCTTTGAAGTGCTAGTGTACTTTCACTATAGGTGCCTGATGTGGAATTGATTCACATTTCTCACAGGATAAAGATTTCTTTACGGCGATAGAAACAGTCTCATGTCTCTGTTAAAGATGGAGTAACAGAGGCACAAAACATTTAAACTGTTTTACTTATGCTCACCCATAAGGTCGTTCAAACTTCAGACCTTTAATCCATTCCTGTATTTAGAATCTCTCTGCATTGGAAAGGTAAAATAAAAAAATAGAATCCATCATATCTAAGGCTTCAACATACCATGAAATTTTATTTTCCCCCTTTTTTCTTGAACGACCTGAGCAAAAGAGTGCATGAATGTAGTAGTTTATTATTTTATTTTTTATTTATTTAACTAATGTACAGGAACCTTTTTTTTTTTTTTTTTTTTTGAGTAGACAAATCACTCTGGAAAATGGTATATGTTTTATTTACCATCTCCCCACAGCACATATACTTACTACCGGTTACAAAGTAAATGGATTAATTTATGTTCATAAATAACACACACATCATAGAGATGTATTTATTTATTTTACAATTACAGATTACACAGTGTTGACATTGATAGCTTCGTATAAAAACAGGATACCTAAAAATGACATTTTACAAGTAAATAAAAATATGTATATATAAAATATATGTATGCATGTACATTCACAGAACATGTAAACCCACTTACACCCTGTAAAGTGATCTGCTTGTAAATTTGCAGTTCTGCTTTTTTAGCAGAAGCAGTAGATTAAAATATGTAATCCAGCACAACATAAGTGAGTCCATCAAGTATTGATAATAGTATCACTACAGAAGGAATAAAAAATAAGCCTTAAAAATGTTATCTGTAGTGGTGGTGTGTTTTCTTTTCCTACTGGAGACTATATAGTCTAGGCATTAAAAAATCTGACTATACAGTAACTGGAACAGATTACTTAAAGATGATATGAAATTCCAGTTATCAGAAATTTTAGAAATGGGATTAAAATACACTATGTGGGAGTCTGCATCTATTTGACTGTCTCTGAACAGGGAGGTGAATTACATGAACTCTCGAGGCTCTTTTCAGCCCTGCATGTGACTCACATTTATTTTATTAAAAAATAAAACAAAAACCTAATTTACCAAAATCTCAAACTTCTTTGTAGGGGTCAAGGATGATCTAGGACCTCTTTGCTAGTTTTGCTGTGTGTTTTAACTCTGGGGGTGCTATTTCAGTTTTCTTTCAGAAAGTGCAGAATGATAGCATGAGGTCAGCATTTGAACAGCAAGATGTATTGTTGGCTAGGTATGGTTTTAAGAAGTTTGGTCATATGTGGATGTATTCACTGTGGAAATGCCTGTTATTGTTTCCATAGTTATGATTGTTTTCTAAATGTGTTTGAAGTAGGACACTTACGTATTTTTCTCTCTGAAAATTAATGTCTGGTGTTAAAGCACCTGATTGTTTTTCCAAGTTTTGATTGTTTTAATGCTTGATCCGTTCAAACTGGTGTTAGTGGACAATCTTGCAAGTTTGGCTGCTACTGATAGGTACACTTGCAGACCAGGCACTTCTTTTTCCAATGTTTAACAGTTTTGCTGTACATTATTGAAAATCATCTTTATAGATCCCACATGAAAGTAGACTAAAATAGATTCAGTACAACCCACAGCTTTCTTTGTTGGAATTTCACTCAAAGTTTGTCCTGTGCCACAATGAGGGAGGGAAAATGGGGCAAACATAGTGGTATGCCAGCATGAGTGTGATTTGATTGATGAAGGCTGTGCACATCAGAACCTTATTGGCTAATAGCAATGGAGGGTGAGTATAAGTCCTGCAACAGGAAATAAAGTAAGGTTCTTTCTCTGGAGCTTTATTATCCCCCTGCAAGAAAAGGCTCATTTGCAATGCGGTTAACGTATTCAACATATAATTGTTTGGAAATTAAGTTTCTTTTTTACATCTCATTCAATCCTCACAACCTAATGACAAAGCCTAGGAACACACAGAGCACCATGTTGTGAGGTGGCAGTACCGCCACATGCTGGACTCGTCTGTGGGCAGCCTTTCCTTCTGGCCCATCCAGACTTTCCACCTGTGGCGTGAAGCCTCCGTGCCCCACCACCACCTCTTGTGGTGTGAGATAAGGCAAGTGGGGCCACACAAATGTGCCCTCATGGTGCTTGGCCATGCACTCCACTGCAGAAGCAGGGACCTGACAAAGCTTATTGGGAGGCTTGGTCGTTGTCACCTGGGATGATCTGACAAACTGCACTTGCATTGTTCCAGTGGGAGAACTAAACTATGCTCTCCCTGCCCACAAAGCCCTTTATTTATTACGCCATCTTCAAGTGCAATTGGTAATTATGACAGAGGACGGCAAAGGGAAACAACCAGGGAAACTGTGACAGGGAAGCAGTCTAAGGCCTTCCTATCCGCGTGGGATAGGAAGAGGGCGCTGAGCCCCTCGGGATTTCCCAGTAACCAGTAATTTCCCCAGCGCCCCATGACCACGGAGGCCTCGAGAAGCTGGGAACCCATTTCAGGGTAGGCTTCTGGAGGCCCGAGGGGCTCCACAAGGTGTGCTGCGGGGTGGGGACTGGCAGTTCCTCAGGGGATGCTGCCAGCAACACCCCCGGCTCCGGCCACGGGACAGGGCTAGGAATAGGGATATCGATGGGGACAGGGCTGGGGCGCCCCCACACCGTCCGGCGACTCGGAGGGGGCCGTGGCCGCCCCGCCTGTTACCTTCGGGGGGGCGGGACCGGGGCGGGGTCTGCAGAGCCGTGCCGGGGCCGTGTAGGTGCGGCCCCATTACGGTGTCCTGAGGCGGCAGCTGGCAGGAGAAAGGGAAGGGAAGGGGGAGCCGGCGGCGACCCAGCGTGACAGCAGAAAGTTGGGGCTCGGCCCCGCCTGAGCCGTGCACCCCTGCCCCGGCCGAGGGGGCAGGCAAGGAGCTGCTCCTCCTCCTGCCGCACCGAGGGAAGGAGGGTGGGGGCGTTGGCCCGGGGAAGTTTTGCTCCCGCTGCCTCTTCCTTCCTTCCTCCTTTCTCCCTTCGCCCCTCTCCTGTGCCCTCCTCCTCCTCCTCTGGCGGCGGGGGGGGGGGCTCCGTGGCGCAGGGGGCGGTGGCGGCGATGCTGGGCAGGGCGAGGAGCCGCCGCCGGGGCTCCCCTGCGTGACCGCGGCCCCCGCCGCGCCGCGCCTGCCGCCTTCCCCCGTGATGGCAGCGGGGACTACCGCCGCCTCGCCGCCACGCTCCGACCGCCCCTCGCCCGCTCCGGTCGCCCAGTGACCCCCCGTGGCGGGGAGCGCCCCTCTGCCCGGCACCCCCCACCCCCGACAAGCGAGAAGGCTCCGGCCGGAGGAGCGAGCAAGTCGCGAGCGGCGAAGCCGGGCTCTTTTGTCTCCCGCCATCGCCGTGGATGGTCCCGGGAAGTGTCAAGGCGCCGCCGAGGAACGCCCGGACCGAGAGAAGGGAGAGCGGGGCCGGGGCGCTGCCGCAGCCCCCCACCTCTGGCAGCGTCCCCCGAGCAGGCGCCGGGGGGTGGCGGAGCCCGGCCGGCGCTGAGCTGCTGTGGGATTACAACTGGGGGCTCCCCGCTGCTCCTGCCCCCGCTCTTGTGGCATGAGACTGTCTGCGGGCGCCACCTGAGGACAATGATCGCGGAGTTTGCTCACTTTTACCTCTTCGGATTACTCTGCCTCGCCTCAGGTAACTGCGGGGGGCGGCCCTTTGCCTCCCAGCCCAAACTTGAGGCTGGCCCCAGGAGCCGGTGGAGGGCTTGGGGGTGGGGGGGGTTGGGGTGGGTGCCGGGGGCTGTTTGGTGTGGAGGGGGCGGCACGGAGCGAGGTGTCGGAGGGATAAGCGGGTCGGGGGGAGATGGCCGAGGAGATGGGGGGGGAGGGGGATTAGCGGTCATTACTCACCGCTGTGCGTGCTGGGGCACCGTATCGCGCTTGTAGCTTGAAGATAGGCTAATGGGGCATTGTCGGCAGCGGGTTTTGTCCGGGTTCCCCACCCGAGCACCCACACCGTCGGACCCCAAAATGGATGCGCGACTCCCCGCCGGAGCGGAGCGCAGCGGAGGTGCTCGGTGCCCGGCCGGACTTCTGGCTCGGCATGAACCCCCTGAAATCGGGGAGGCCGGGCTGCCGGCCCGCGGGACGACCCCCCGCTCCCAGCAGCTCCTTTTGTCACGCGTTAAAGGGAGCAGCAAGTAAACGCAGTCAAACTTCGCAGAGCAGCCGAGGCTGGCGCGGGCAAGTGGCTTCCACCCTAATTGGTTTTTATAAGTTCGCCGAGGACCCTGCCGAGTAATTAAAGTGGTGGTAGTACGAGGCACCTGGTCAGTAAATGAATGAATGAAGTTTTTGAAAGAATTAAGTGCACCGCCTGAAGCTTTAAGTCTTAATTATGTCACCGAGTGCAATAACTTATGTCTGTTTCTAGATTATATCATAAATTTAACCATTACATTTTTGCTGTTAGGTATTAGGTTTACTCCTGCGGCTTTGAATGTGGAAAGCATTGCATTTCTCTCTCAGGAGAGCAACTCGAACCTAGTTCATTGTGAACCCTGTCAGTCGTGCTACCTTTTGCTTGCTTGCCTCTGTCCTGCCTTCCTTATCTAGCTGAAGAAACAGCTGGACTGGGGGGCCTTCCACCAGTTTGCTCTCTGTTTTCCACACTGTAAAAAAGTTGACTTCATGTACTGTCTAATTCCTTTCTGGACTGGGATATCCTTTATTCCAAGTCAAGCAGCAGTTTTTCAGAATTGTTTTTTAATCTTTCTTGTATTTCTCACAGAAATGCTGAATAGAGTAGAGAGGCATGTAAGGGTGTTTGTTTCTCACCCACTTGGGACAGGGACATTTTCCCTAATAATGTTGGGGACAAAAAAGGAAAAGAAAGACATTAATGCTTATGGAGGTTTTTAATTTTGCATGGTAAGTAAAGCCAGTAACTTAGAGACAAATGCCAGAGAATAACTTTCTTGTGGCTCCTGCACCAGAAGGATTTCTTTTTCCCTCAGTTATAATGTGGTCAAACAGTCGATCTTGTGTCTGGAACAATGGAGATGCCAGAAACCTGAGGCGCGATGAAGTTTGAGGGCAGATGGCTTTAATGCAGAAGGAAGGACAGGAGTCACCTACAGCAGTTTCCTCATTGAAATCCTTTCAGTTCCCCTGACAGCTGATCTGCTTGCAAGCTGATTGATCCTTTCCTCCCTTTCCCACTTAAGGTTTTCACTTCCCTCACACCTAATCTGAATCAACCGTTTGTGTGGTCACACTCTAAATGGGATGGTGGAAACTTTTACTGAGAGGTGGGAAATAACTGGGAGATGGGGAGGAGGGAAATCTTTGTAATAATAACAAGGTATGTAGGTTAGTGTTTGTTAAAACAGTAACTGGTAAACCACTTAGTATTTAAACCCCTTAATTTTTACCCTGGTGTTGCCTCTGTGAAGTACCTTCTTTGATCTAAGCCCGTGGTTAATAAATGCTGAATAAATTTAAATTTAGAATCATTTTGAACGTTGGCATATAGCTGCTTCCCTCCATTATCCCTTCAGTGTCAGTGTAATTTCAATGCTTCTTTGCATAAAGAGAAGAAAAATTGCTTTAAGGGGTACTTCTTCTCAGGTAGACTTGTTTTCTTGAGTATTTATGTGCATTTCTGCCCTGTTCCCTCAATTTTGAGGTGGTCTCTCCTTTATTCCTTTATACTCCATACTT